>NC_138207.1:15740293-15896741 GCF_964194415.1 Vipera berus | reverse complement strand
ACAAGGCACAACTGCTATGTCCTATCAGATAAAGTTGCTTAGTGGATTGCTTAATGAAGCATTTTCACTCTTTCTGATCTTACAGGATGAAGAGTATTTTTTTCCAATTAAAACTGCATCCCATCAGATATTGCACTGAAATATATATCATGTATCTTTTAGTTAACTAATTAAACTTTAATTAATAATTATTTTTAAAAATTAAGTGATTAATTAAATTTGTTTGCCACCCATTTTGCTGTAAGGTGACTCTAGGAAGCTTACAAGATCAAAATGAGGCTATAATTATATGCACCAATATATACAAATCTCAGTAAAGTCACAGTGAAAATACAGGTTATAACTAAAACTAAACGATGGGGAAGAAAGGAGCAGAATGTATGGGGGAGGGGGGCGGGGGAGAGGTGGAAGCTATGTCCTATGTTTCTTCCATAAGGTCAGTAGCTTCATTAAACTGGGAAACTGTAAACTGTAGTCTTAGTCAAGCTTTGCACATCATGATAAGATGTGTTTGGCTTTAGCTTAGCATGTTGCATGAATCCAACCACTATGCCTTATTCAATAATCTGGTCAAACAAACTATTATGTAATGCAATTTGTGAACCCAACCTCTATCAGTTTCAGCCCTCTATTTAAAACTGTTCTTATAAACCTGTTTATACACATCCTTCTGTTTATAAACATCCTCCTGAATTATATCTAGTTGTGCCTTAAGAAACATTAGTTTATTCACTGTAGAATATTCATTTCGGGTTTCTGATGCTGCCAAGTTTAATAAAGAAAGCTTGAAAGTTTTGCAGACCCGCTAGAGGTCATTTGCTGCAATACCGCCCTTGAAAAGGTTATTGGGATTTTCCAGAAGATGAAGTTTTGCAAGTGGAAGAGCTAGTTTTAACTACTGTTTTCATGGCATGTGTTTAAACTGTGATGTATAGCTTGGGATGTCACTCTTCCCAGAAGGGAAAAAAAACAACAACCTAGACACAGTTCATTTGCATATCATAATTAATTTAAATGCCTGCACAGTTAAAATTATCCCTTGTAACAGTTTGAAGTAGAGCTTGGGATTCTGTCTTTTATCAGAAGGACTGATATATTTAGGAACAGTCTACTTCAAACTGTTACAAGGGATAATTTTAACCAGTTTTAATGATCAGGGGCTACACTTAACATTTTTGAGAGAAGCCAAGAATTGCTGTGGGTGAAACAGTATATATACAGGCAGGATTAAGATGCTGGTTCTCACCTTCTCCAGATTTTCTTTACTTTTAAAATGTGAATTAAAGCTCAGATTTTTCAGTCATTGCATTCAGTTACTGAGCACAACTTTTAGAGCCACAAAAAAATGTGGATTAGGAACCATATATACCCCTGGGATTATAGGTTGCTTAACCAAGAGCCAAAATAAGATATAGCTTTTCTCCCTTTTGAGATCTCCCTTTGTGGAAGTGACATTGGATTCAGTCACTAGCCTGGTCTGTATGATTTAGAATAACTTGCCTCCAGAAGTTGTGGCTGCTACAAAAAAGAGGGGATCAACATATTCTCCAAAGCACCGGAAGGCAGAACAAGAAGCAATGGATGGAAACTAATCGAGGAGAGAAGCAACCTAGAACTAAGGAGAAATTTCTTGACAGTGAGAACAATTAACCGGTGGAATGGCTTGCCTCCAGAAGTTATGAGTGCTCCAGCACTGGAAGTTTTTAAGAAGAGATTGGACAACTATTTGTCTGAAATGGTATAGGGTAGGGGTCAGCAACCTGAAACAGTGAAAGAGCCACTCGGAACCGGTTCCCTCACAAAAGGAAAAACTGGGAGCTGCAAAAAATGTGTGCGCATGCACGTACATGCGCACATGCGCAGAATAGGGTTTCACTGAAGAGTGGAGCCAAGGCGAGATATGCACCTACCCTGCATATTTGAATTGATTGGTTGAACTTTTTTAGTCCCTTTTTTTTTTGGACTGCACATGGCAGAGGACTGGGAGCCGGCTGAAAGAGCCGCATGCGGCTCCAGAGCCGCGGGTTGCAGACCTGTGGTATGGGGTTTCCTGCCTGAGCAGGATGGACTAGGTTCCTTCCAATTGTTATTCTGATTTTATAGTGTTCTAAGCCTAATACAAGAGTTAGTTTAATGTAGTGGTTAAGGCGTCAGGCTAGAAACTATGAATTCTAGTTTCGCTTTAGGCACAAAGTCAGCTGGGCAACCTTGGGCCAGTCACACTCTCTCAGCCCTACAAAGGGGACAATAGCCAACTGCATCTGAAAAACCTTACCAAGAAAACTGCAGAGTTTTCTTCAAGCAGTCTCAGAGAATCAAATATGATTGGATGGAAAAAAGTTTCCCCCCCAGTACTCAAAAGAAGTATGGAAGCTGAACGGCTAGATTAGAAACAAGCCCCTTGAGGAATGAATTTGTGATACACAAGTTTTGGAGCTTAGAAAGATAAGGGAAGTTACTCTGTTGGCATTTTTGTTCTTTCTTGGAATATTGGGGAGGCAAAGAATCCTATCACTGAATTAAATTCTGTTGACTGGAGGGAATATTCAGATTCCTCACCCAACTGAAAGGAGAACTACATTTGCATGCAATATTTTCTGAAAAGGGTACAATGTTTCAGTAAAGCTGACTGTATCTTTAAGATGTGTTTAATTTACAGGAATTAATAATGGCATTTTTTTAAAAAGACGGCTTCTGTTGGGATGCATTAGCTCTGAGTTTATGGATAAAGACTTGGTTCCTTCTTTCCTCTCTTCTTCACCTCCTCTCTTAAACCTTAAAATCTTTATTTAACCATTTGACTCAGCAAAGTTTGGTTACTCTAACCAGCCAATTTCAACACAGTTTAAAGATTAGTTTAAAAATCTAGCTTCTTAATTGCAAGAAGGTTGTCTTTTGAAGATTTTATGGCTTGTTGTGGAGAAGAGGGGAGAAAAAAATATATTAGGATATTGTATGCATACCTATTTGCTTTTGTAGTGATGTGCTTGTCTTCATGAAGACTATCAACATATTTTGAGGGAAGACAATAACAAGAAAAGTACAGAAGGGTAATTCATCCAAAATATTAAGCATCCTGTGAATTGTTTGCCTTTCATTTAGGTGTTGTGTGGTCTCAGCTGATGCAATTTGTAAACTATAGTTTAGGGTTTGAGATGTGCAAGCCCATCCAACTGTGTTTTACTCAATAAATCATGGTTGGGGAAAGCATTGCTTAGGATGTGGAAATCCAATTGGAAATTCATTTTGTCCTTGGTTCAGTTTGGTCTGTATCATGGAATTATCCATATTAGCTCCTTGGCTCTCACCAGGCCTCCTCACTTTCCAGCTTAGTGATATGATCAGCAAAATTAAATTCTTAAGCACATAAACAAGATTAGGTCTAAAATTCTGATGGAGTTTCATTTGATTTTCCTGAGTCTGACCTATGCTGACTTTTACGTTTAATGTAACAAAAACAGTGCACTCCACTATACCTCAGAATCTGCTTGCAAGAGATCCATGGCCCAAAATGCTTCTACATCCCTGCACTCTATTTGACTTCAGAATATTGTGTTCCTCTTCTTGTTACTGTATTACATTGTGGGAAGTCAGCCCCCTCCACCCGAGAAGGAAATATTAAAAAGGCAGAATATTATATTTCCTCAAAGGATCTTAAGAAGGCAGAAAAGCATGCCCAGTTTTTCTTAATAGCCCCAAGTCTCCCTCCCCCAAGCAGAAACCAGCTCTGCAGAAATGCAGATATCACAATCCATTTAGGAAGGTTGGAGCCAGGAAGCTGGAGCTGATGGGATTAAAAAGACAAAAATCCCTAGAATCAACAACCCCTCACCGAAAAAAAATCCAACACAGGACATAGCCATCAGCCACAGCCCCAGGGAAGCAAGATATGACCTTTAGGACATAATAAGATTAACTCACCATCATCAGTATACCAGAAAGACACACTCAGGCTCAGATCAAAGTACACGACAAAGCCTCAAACAGGAACAATTCCAAACACAAAAGCCCAGGAAGGTATAAAAAACCCACCACTCCTAGCAACATGTGGTCACCTTTCCCAGAGCCATGCTTCTGTCTAGCTTTGCTCTTCAATAAACTACAACCTTCTTTCTAAAGCAGTCTCCATTTTCTTTATTCACAGCTTGGACTGGACCCTGATGAAGATTTCTCTTTCAATAGCATCACGTATGTGATAGAACACCAGTTACGAAAATTGTAATTTACAGTCTTTCATAATAGAACAAAGAGTTCTAGCAATGGCCATAAAATATTGAGTGGAATTCACTGCACTTCATACGCTTAGCCCAGACTTCGGCAGAATGTTATGCTCAAGATTTCAGAGTCCCAGTACATATTTCTAAGGGCCAGAAAACAAAAATAAAATTCTAGCTTCTTTCCTTCTTTGTCCTTCAAACCAATTCCAAAAGGATTAAAAGAATGGCAGGCTTACCAGTTCAGCATCTGGCTGGTTGATATCTTGGAGGTAGGGAATAGTGGCAAGCTCAGCCATAGCTTGATTGATCACTTGAGATTGTTCCTTGATGCGCTGCAAGCGTCCAAGGAGGCTTGCATATTGCAGCCTTTCTATCACACCTGAACATGCACAGAAGGACTCCTGGGCTCATAAGGAAAAGAAGAGTAGTTAGAGGGTAACCTGTGGAAGTGGTCTCATTTCATCCCTTGACAACTGACAGTGCCTCTTATTATAATCACACATTTATGGGGGATAAATACCCAAGAAACTGCTTTGGATAAAATATTATTGGGACCAGATGACAAACAAATAAGGAAATTGTATAGTTTGCTTCTGGGATATAAAATGTTTGAGGAACAAGTGAAGGAAACTGTGTTGACTTGGGCCAAAAATTTGGGACATGGCATCAATCTTGACATATGGCAAATGCTCTGGGATAGAAATAAAAGGATAACACTGGCCTCAGCCTATAAAGAAAATTTATTTAAAATGTTTTTTTTATTAAAAAGTTTTACAATACATTTTATCTTTAACAAACCAAAAAAAGGAAAAAAAACCCTCCCAACCCCCTCCCCCCCACCCTCTTCCCCCTCCCCAACCCTCCCCAACCCCTCCCTCCCTTTCCCCCCCCCCCGGCTTCCCAGAGCAAAATACAGGGTATAAAAATACAAACAATCATAATCTAACTTACGCAAACAATCCTAAACTATTTAAACTACCGAACTTTAACTCATATAAGAAAACTCCAAACATATATATATATATATCAATAATTATACAAATACAAAATAATACTTTCCAATCTAATACCAAAACACAGGGTATAAAAATACAAACAATCATAATCTAACTTACACAAACAATCCTAAACTATTTAAACTACCGAACTTTAACTCATATAAGAAAACTCCAAACATATATATATATATCATATCAATAATTATACAAATTATTGGGGTGTGTGTGAAAGCCCTAATAAGCAGGCATATACATAGAATGAAGGCTACTGCTAAGCTTGTAAGCCGCCCTGAGTCTTCGGAGAAGGGCGGGATATAAATGGAATTAAAAAAAAAATACAAAATAATACTTTCCAATCTAATACCAAAACACAGGGTATAAAAATACAAACAATCATGATCTAACTTACGCAAACCATCCTAAGCTATTCAAACTATCAAACTTTAACTCATATAGGTAAATTCCAAACATACATATATATATCATATCAATGATTATTCAAATACAAAATAATACCTTCCAATCTGATACCCAATAAAAACAATCTCAAATAAACCAATTTATATCAATTGTCTAAAACTATTCCTCATTCCAACTAAGCTTTAAATTCACATTATCCTAATGTGTTATACAACTTAAAATACCATAGATTACTTTCCAAACTTAAGAAATTTTTATATAATCACATCATTCTTATATTCTTATATTCTATTACCTATTCCAATATTACCCATAAAAATATTACAAATTAACTTCAATCACAAAGAAAACAATTTATATCAATTTTATAAAACTATTCTTCTATCCAGCTAAAAGCTTAAAATTTTTCATCCAAATAACAAATCATAACCTGCAGAATATCAATAAACACTACTACAAATCTTCCCAATTAACTTTTCATAATCATCTTAGAACTAAAGCAACACGAAATATTACATAATTATTTTATAAGGGTAGAAAATATATCCCCAAATATTTAGTCCTTCTAGCAATTCCAATTCCCATAATCCTTATTACATTATTGTCTCTTACAATTATGTGACTAAATCTTCAGGCTTGATTCATTCGTCCAGAAGTAGCACGCCTCTTCCAATTTCTGGCCTTCTCCAGTGATAATGAAATTTGACCCACTCCTGTATCTTTCACATCTGTCTGCGTTAACCCTTCAGCAACTTGCGGATTCTCTCTGGAATGTTGAGACTCTCTCTCACCTTTTTTCTTTGTAGATTCCAAAGATGGTATGGGGACTGCTTTTAAAACATTACTGTAGAAATCACGTGCCTGAATCTCCGTAGTAAAACAGTACCTCGTACCTTCATAGGTCACCACCATACCCACTGGTATTTGCCATCTAAACTTAATATCACGTCGTCTCAATTCTTGTGTCAAAAAAGCAAATTCCTTCCTTTTTCTTAAAATCTTTGCAGGGATCTCTTTTAAAATCAAAACTTTTTGCTCAGCAATTACAAAATCAATATTGTAGGAGGCCTGGATAACTTCATTTCTAATCATTCTCTTTGTAAAATAAACCACCACATCTCTGGGTAGTTTCCTTTGTCTTGCGATCCACGAATTAACACGGAAGATTTTATCTATATCTTGCATTATTTCATCTGCTGGTCGCTTCAACACCCCTTCCAAAGCCTCAGAAACCATTTTCTCCAAATTTTCCTTAGGATTTTCTATTAGGCCTCTGATTCTTAAAGCAAACTCCATCTGAGAATACTGTGTCGAAATCAAATCATAATCCATTTTCTCTATTACATTTTCAGTTTCTGTCATTTTGGCTTCCAATCTAATATCATTTTGAGCAAGATCTTCCACTCTTTCATCCAAAATCTCAATACTTTTAACCATGCTTTGTATTGCAGATGTGATGTCTGCTCTCATTTCTTTTAATTTCTCTGTAAACTTCTCCTCCAACTTTTTCTCCATTATCTCAACAAATTGCTGCATTTGCTTTTCCATAGTCTCTTGCAACAGATTCTGCAAATCTTTTGCTGTAAAAGCTGATACAGATTCAGATGCAGAGGACAATGAAGTTTTCACCGAAGACTGCTGCCTCAGGGCAGGAACTTTAGAAGATATAACCGCCATTTTCACCCTCTATTGTTAACTACGCACTTTCACTTACAGATTCAGCAAAGTCCATTGAGTTAAAGATCAAAACATCATCTTCACCAAAATCTCCTGCATCGCTCTGCCTGCGTCCTCGTTCTCAAAAGCTCTTCCTTGCTAGCAGGGATGGTTGCGAACGCCCTGTTCTGCTCCAAAAAACCCGGAGCAGAGGCGCCTCGCAGTCCGGAGCATGCCCAGGCTTCGGGGGGGGCTCAATCCTTCCGCCGCCAAAACTCTAAGTTCTGGCGGCCCCGGAGAGCTCTACCCCTACCTGGACGCTCACCCCCTCCTCTTCTCCCAAGGTGGGGGCTTCCGAGCCACCTAACAGCTGATCAATGCTGTTTTCGGCAGCTCTACGGAGCCGCGAGACTGACAGCCAAGAAATGGCTGCCTCCGGCGTCGCCTTGCCATCCGGAAGCCTTTTATTTAAAATGTTTTATCGATGGCATCTCCCCCCAGCACGTTTAGCCAAAATGTACAAGACAATATCTCCTAGCTGTTGGAAATGCTCTGAAGAAATAGGCACATATTTTCCTGTATGTTGGTCTTGTAGTAAGACACAAAGATATTGGCAAAGGATCTGGACTTGGTTAAAAGAGATATTAGGACGCAAAGTCGAGTTTAGACCAGAATTTTTCTTATTGGGCATAACAGATGAGAAATACTCCAAAGAAGAGTTGTATTTGATGTTCCATATCATTACAGCAGCAAGAATGTCGTTTGCCCAGAATTGGAAAAGGAGTGAAATACTGGAGGAAAGCGAGGTGACAAATAAAATTTGGGAGTGTGCAGAAATGGACAAATTAACTCTGGAAATTAAGAATAAAGATCAATCAGGCTATTACAAAATCTGGAATAAGTTCTACTTTTGGTGGGAACAAAAGGAAGGTCTCCATTTGAGTTCACGGATTGGTTGATTGCTTTAAATATGGTATAATTGTATACAACTGATGCGTATATTATGTGTATATATATATATATATGTAAATCTAAAAAACAATGTAAGACAAGAAGGTATGTCAGTCTGTTCACATCGTGTCCAATGTTTTAAATAAAAAAAATGATATTTTTTTTTAAAAAGAATATTTTTAATCTATATTTGTTAACTAGAAGTAAACAAGTAAGGCTCCAGTATATGTGCTCCCAGATGCTGTAGGTATACTCTTCCTCCATCTGTGAGTTGCTCATGAACTGTATAATACAGAGTGCCGTAGTGGCACAGTGGTTAGAATGCAGTATTGCAGTAATTCTGCTGACTGCCGGCAGTTCGATTCTCACTGGCTCAAGGTGACTCAAACTTCCATCCTTCCGAGGTCAGTAAAATGAGGACCCAGTTTGTTGGGGGCAAATATGCTGACTCTATGAACCGCTTAGAGAGGGCTGTAAAGCACTGTGAAGCAGTATATAAGTTTAAGTGCTATTGATATTGCTATAATGTGACAAGAATGGGGAATATTATTACATGGAAATCCTAATTAATAGAATGAAAGTTTAATTAAAATGGCTTTTTTATTTTGGTCCCACCCATTTCCTTGTCCTCCCATGCTAATTTTATTTTATAATTTAGTCCTCAGCATATTAGTTCAAGGTCATTTGAAGTCCTTAGGCCTCCAACATGGAGGGTGCAGATGAAGTGACAGATCTTCTACAAGAGATCACACTTCAGCCTGAATCTCTCAGTCACACATGGAATGTATTAGCTGAACTATATGCCCAAATTTACTGCTTCACCAGAAAATTGCTAGGCATGCGCTTAAACAAACAAGTTCAGCACTTTGTAGAAGAGTGCTAAACCATGTTCAACCACATCAGTGATCTGTCACTAGGGGAACTTGAAAAATAGCTAAAGGCACTTGCCCATATTACCTAGGTTTACTGCTAAGCAGTGGCGTAGCGTGGGTTGTCAGCACCTGGGGCAAGGCAAGTAATTTGCGCCCCCTAACCTGTGGATTTTAGCACTCGAGTCTCTTCCACTAGCTCAGGAATTCTGGGAGTTGAAGTCCATGAGTCATAAAAGAGCCAAGGTTGCCTACCCCTGAGTTAGGTTCAAGGCAAAAAAGGGTCTCTGGAGAAGAGGGAAAATGCTAGTTTAACACTGAAACAAGGCAACTTTAAGGTGCCTCAGCTGTGATTTAGGATGAGACAAAGAGAGGACATGGCGTTGAAAATGGTTAATGGGGCATGTTTGTTCCACTCTTAGTGGACGTCAGGATAAACCCCACGAGAGAATGACCTTACAACAGATGTGAATAGGCTTGGACTACGTTTGTAGATTGAGTGCATACATCACATGGAGCGATGATGGGCTTCATCAAGATTTATGATCCCACAATTGGCTAGTTTTCTCCATCTTGTCCTAAACCCTGGATACCAACCACGGTTTATGGCTTAGCATGTGGCGTGGGGTTGACCCAACATGTTAGGCGACAAACAATGACTTCCAACTTACAATGCCTCAGCTTCCCAAGGTTATTCCAAAGCCGGAAAAGCCAACCAACCCACCCTGCAGCTTTGCCTGCTTAGGCTGAACCCCAGGAATTCATACTTACTGCGGCGCCCGACCTATTTTCTGCCCAGACGCTGCTTATCCAAGCCAAGCCGCCTCCTTCTCTTTGGCACCTCACCCCAAAGATTCACCGGCCTGGCTGGAAACTCTCGCTGCTGGCGACGTGTGTCGGGGGGGTGGTCCCGATCGCCGATGCACGGTTGGATCGGCAACCTGCCGACGCAGCTTTCGTTCCAGAGCAGGGACCCCCGGAGAGACGCTGCAGCGATCCTCCCCCCGCGGGAAATCCACCCTCTTTCAAGCCCCGCCGCGCCCCCCCGCCTTTGGCAACCCCGGGAGCGCCTTGGGAGAGCCTCCGCAGCGGAGCCCCGGGCTTGCAGGAGGGCCGCGCTCTGTGCACGGCAGGAGCCGCCTTCTCCTTTGCGGGGGGGGGAGGAGGGAGAGAAGGCTTCCGTCCAGTGCCGGAGCGAAGGCGGAGCGGCCCGAAGGAGGAGTCACGCTGTGTGGTTGTGTGTTTGTGTGTGTGTGTGTGTGTGTGTGTGGCGCGCCGTGGGGCGTCAGGCCCTTCCCGGCTGGGGCTCCGGTGCCTCCGCCCTGCCGGATCCCGGCGCCGTCGAGCGCGCCCCCCCAGATGTTGCGCCCGGTGCGCCCGGCCCCCCCTGCACCCCCCACGCTACGCCACTGCTGCTAAGTCCATGCTACAGACAATGATGGATCTTTTTTCCTGCTGGTAAATGACACTATATCAGAGAGGAAACACAGCCAGGGGAATCCATGGATAAAAACTGTTGCACATTTAATATGCAACCACAATAAGCAGACCCATCACCAAAGCTGAATAAGGATCCCACACTTTAAAAGGGTCATGGAGACCTGGAGCAGGTTTAGAGGAGAGCTGCCAGGATGATAAGGGATGTTGAAATCAAACCCGGGGGAATGGTTAAAGGAGACTGGGATTTTTAGCTTGCAAAAGACAAAGCAGAAGGGAGACATGATAACTGTCTACAAAGATATAAAAGGGCTGTCAAAGTACAAGGAAAGGAAATAGATGTTCTTTGTTGAAACTGAGGGCAGGACAAAGATCAATGGATTAAAAAAGGAATTTTTTCTAGGAGGGAATATTAGGAAGAATTGCTTATGGTAAGAGGTAATAGCTAAAAGAACTGTTAGCTTAGAACAGGGGTGGGCAACTATGCTGGCTCAGGAATTCTGGGAGCCGAAGTCCACAGGTCATCAAATTGCCACAGTGTCCACCCCTGTTCTAAACTAACAGTTCTTTTAGCTATCACCTCTTACCATAACCAATTCCTCCTAATTTAGAACAATGGTGGATTCTCTCCCTCTGAGGTTTGCAAATGGGGAACGAATAGACACCCTCTGGGGTAGTTCAGTGCATTTCTGCACTGAGCAGGATGTTGGACTAGTTACTATAAGATCCCTTCCAATTCAGACACTCTGTGATTCTTCATATGAACTGCATGCAATTGGCAAATTGTCATTCTTAAACTGGTTACTGAATTAAAACAGGCTTGGGCCTATGCATAAATATCGCGTCTATTTTCAGGACTTGCATAGTAGCAACAATACAATAATGTATTCATGCCTTTACCAAGGTACATTGTAATTTGGAAAAAGTACAGTATAGGTTGTCCTTGACTTACGACTGATCACTTAGTGATCATTTGATGTTATGATGGCTGAATTTCCTCCACACACACCCCACCTTCAAAGGTGGTTACATTATCACATTTTGAGTGCTTAGCAAACAAATCACTTTTATGGCCATTTGCAGCAACTTGCAGTCATGTGACCATGCTTTTCAATGTTTTTTGCTGGTTTCTACTAGTCATGTAAAAAGGTCTTTAAATTTTAAATAATGTGTTACCCATAAAGGAGAATATTTGTAGCTCAGGATTGAAATGCTGGGTTCTTGGTGCTCTCTGAGCTTGGTTGTTTTCTTCTTTGGATAATGAAACATCTGCAAGAAAACAACCAAGCTCAGAGAGCACCAAGGACCTCTTAAATTATGAATGAACTGAACAGGTTGAGTTCACACAGAAGACTATGCCACAAAAAAAGCTAATCAGGATTAAAACGAACCAAACTTGACACCTTATACAAATCTACCTGCTAAATCTGGCTAAATGTATTAAATAGAAAGGCTGCAAGTATCTTCTAACAGATGAATTGAAAAATCATAAGAATATGATTCTCCCCTTACTAGCTGGGCTCATAAGCTTTCTTCATTTTTCCTCTTTCAAACTGTTTGGGTTACTTCACTAACGTGTTAGAATTGGGAAGAAATGTGGTGATAGGTACATCTCTTCTGTCCCTTCACAGTCAACTTTTAAGCAAAACCCTGAGGCATTGCTTCTGGCAGGATTTGAAATGCTGTACGCCAACATCTCAGACTGGATTTTATTTTTTTGTCCTGAGCAAAGGAAGTGTTATCTAAAGATGGCCTTGAAATAACTAGGTCAAGTCATGCAATGGAAAACAAAGAGACAGAAGTGGAATCAGGAAGACTTAATACCTGAGAACTCTAGTTAGGAAGCATTCTGCTTTCCAGTCCTCTTTTATACAAGCACTTCATCCCCTGTGACACCAGTGGGAGGAAGAGGTTTCCAAGAAGGGAAAACTCAAATGGATTGATCAGAATCTTGGATAACTTCACTAGATATCTTCCAGATGATTCCTTACATCCCCTAGCTCAGGGGTAGGCAACCTCGGCTCTTTTATGACTCATGGACTTCAACTCCCAGAATTCCTGAGTCAGCTATGCCTGAGTCAGCTATGACTCAGGAATTCTGGGAGTTGAAGTCCATGAGTCATAAAAGAGCCAAGGTTGCCTACCCCTGCCCTAGCTGAAGTACAGTTGGTTTGCTTTCATCTCTGGCCTACAGCTGAAATTTGTTCTTGGTTGTTCCACTCCTAAAAACACAGGCACGGTCCAGGAACCAAATAAAAGGCAACCTAAATGATGATGAAGAAACGCAGCCAGAAAACAGGCAGCATCTAAGGAAACTGGAGAAAGAGAGGTGTGTTGTTTTTTTCTTTCCCTCAGACGGGCACAAGGGAAAAACTTTTCAAGTCATTTCCCTCAGATGGAGCCAAGATTAAGAAGACGAGAAGAGTCAAGAAGCACAGCCAGGAACAAACAAGATGAAAAGGTGAAGAAAAAGCCAAGACTTTGATGGGATAGAAATAGAAAATAGAAACTGGAAAAAAATAAAAGTCATGCTGAACTCCGTACAAAAAGGAGTAGAGCTCTAGAGAGTGACAATACAGGGATTAAAACGTAAGACTACAGAAACCAGCAGGAAAGAAGCATATTAGTAATGTAGAATAGAAAAACGTGAGAATGTGGTGAAATTGGACTTTAAAGAATAATGTATTAATGTAGATTAAGAGCCTATTGCCTAAAAAGAGGGCAATAAGCAGCAGGTGAATGAACTCAGTTATAATGAAGATATACCTTTGGAAGAGCTGAAGGACCAGGTTAGGGACAGATTGTTATGGAGAAAATCTGTCTGCAGCTAATCCTCATTAAGTGACCACAATAGGGACCATCTACTGCTATGTACCATGGTCATTAAGTGAAACATTATGTGACAGTGACTTACAATTTTACTGCCACTTGCTCAGTTAACACAGCTTGTCATAAGCCAGTTGTAAAGTATCACAAGTGGTGATCATATGACTGGGGATGCAGTGACAGTTATAAGTTGGTTGCAAAGTGCCTGAATGATGATCACATGATCATGGGGCAATGTGATGGTCATAAACGTGAAGATTGGTCTCAAAGCTATTTTTGTACACCCTCATAACTTAAAGCAGTTGTTACAGAAATTAGGCAGGCAGTAAATGAGGACTACCTGTGTATGACTCTATAACAGGGGTGTCAAACTCAATTTCATTGAGGGCCGCATCAGCATTGCGGTTGCCCTCAGGGGGCCGGGGTGGGTGTTGCCAGGGTGGGTGTGGCCTACTGTGTGGGCGTGGCTAAAGTGCGTATGGCCTACTGGGTGGGCATGGCCAGCTCTACATCATTCACATAAAGGGTACCTATGGGGGCCTGGGCAGGAGTGGGACAGATCTGAGGGTCTCTGGCAGAAGGAGGGTCTCTGGGCCAGGGCCAAGACAGTGGGGGCCGTTCCCTCACTGTTTCCAGGATGGCTTCGCGGGCCACATGAAACCATTTCGCGGGCCGGATCCGGCCCCCAGGCCTTGTGTTTGACATGTCTGCTCTATAAGACTGACAAGGACTTGATGGCATGTAAAAAAAATACTGTGGATAGAAAAATAAAAATATAAATAGTTCTATTACCAGTATAAGATTGATTTCTGCACTAGCTGAAGGCATTTCATTCTGGTTATTGGTGGTTTAAAGAAAGAACCTGCAGTAGGAAGTGAATCCTGGGGGAATCTGCCAATTCCTTTCCTTAGCTTGGTTTGCAACAGGTGTTGATGGACAGTGCCTTTCCTAGCTGAAATTAGCCTTGGATGTTTGGATAAGCAATGGGGCAGAATTTATGACAGTATGCTTTTCTTCTGGTTTAAGGACTAGTGGAAGAGCCACTACAAATCCTGTTTTGCACGAGACTGAGAAATAGAGCAAACTTCCTGGATTTGGATTCATGTTGGTTTTGCTTAGCTGTCCCTGGCCATTTTGGTTGAGGAAACCATGGCTTATAGCAGGCATGTCCAACCCGTGGCCCCCGTTTCGCATATGGCCCTGTACAGCTAAGTAATGTGGTTGCACAAGATTGTAAACTTTTAATATTATTATGTGATTTTTAGTGACAGCTATTACATTATATGTTTTATATGAGACCCAAGACAATTCCTCTTGACTCTACGTGGCTCAGGTAAGCTAAATTTGGACATGCCTGGTCTATAGGCAACATGTACTACCTGTGTCAAGGTTTTTCCTTTGATACGTATTTGTTAACAACAGGCCAATTTTTGACAGGGCAAGCATACATCTTTTTAAAAAGATATTTACAGTATATAATGAAGGAAGTATACCAATGTCTTCAGTTCAACAACCCCCCCTCCCCAAACTTGAAAAAGGCCTGAAATTGCACTTTTTCTATTGATTTTGTTAACTGAATTTTAGCAGCACAATTATAGGCTCTTTTAGCTGGCTTGGGCTGACTGCTTTTTTTAAGAGTAGAAATGTGAGTGTTTGGTTTCTCTCTCTCATCCCCACCCATAAAACATTTGCTGTGTCCAGCTGGTCAGGAGAGTGAATTGCAATCCTTGACATATCCCTGGTTTAAATAAATAGTCCAGAAAGAGATAAGGTGCTGCATCCATCACGCTCCTTAGCACAGATATGTCAAGATTGTGGCAAAGCACTTCTTTTCATTCCAGCTTTTTCTAAATGAATCCTGTTTGGCTCTCAAGCACCATAAAAGCTTTTTTTTCAACACCAGCATGTATAAGAACATGATATCATCATGATGCATCCTGTACATGGCATTATCATGCAAATGGCTAAATTATATCACTTATACCAATTATACCACTCAATTATATCACAATATCATTAAGACCACGCTTGGAATACTGCATCCAGTTTTGGTCACCACATATATAAAAAAGAGGTTGAGACTCTAGAAAGAGTGCAGAGAAGAGCAACAAAGATGATCAGGAGACTGGTGGCTAAAACATATGAAGAACAGTTGCAAGAATTGGGTATGTCTAGTCTAGCAGAGTGAGTGCCTGTTACTCGTCCCAGCTTCTGCCAACCTAGCAGTTCGAAAGCACATAAAAATGCAAGTAGAAAAATAGGGACCACTACGGTGGGAAGGTAACAGCGTTCCGTACGCCTTTGGCGTCTAGTCATACCAGCCACATGACCACGGAGACGATCTCGGACAAGCGCTGGCTCTTCGGCTTTGAAACGGAGATAAGCACCAGCCCCTAGAGTCGGAAACGACTAGCACGCATGTGCGGGGGAACCTTTACCTTTACCTTTAGTCTAATGAAAAGAAAAGACTAGGGGTGATATGATAGCAGTGTTCCAATATTTGAGGGGCTACCACAAAGAAGAGGGGTGTGTGTCAAACAATGCTCCAAAGTATATGAGAGCAGAACAAGAAGCAATGGGTGGAAACTCATCAAGGAAAGAGAACTAAGGAGAAATTTCATGACAGAACAATTAGTCCAGGGGTCTCCCCACCCCAAGGCCCTAGGCCACTACCAGGCTGCAACCCATTTGGAACCATTCTGCACAAGCAACATGCATGCAATTCCATTTATGTGAGTAGCAGGTCCATGTGCCCACACTCGTTGAAATGGAGTTGCACAAGAGCTCACCCACCACTCACGTGTTACCATTCCTTCTCCCTCCCTCCACCCCCACCCCCCGGTCCACAAAGCCGGAAAGGTTGGGGATCGCTGAATTAATCAGCGGAATGACTTGATTCCAGAAATTGTGTGTGCTCCAACACTGGAGGTTTCTAAGAAGAGATTGGACAACCATTTGTCTGAAATAGTTCAAGGTTTCCTGCTTGAACAGGGGGTTGGACTAGAAGACCTCCAAGGTCCCTCCCAACTGTGTTATTCTGTTATAGACATACTTTCTAATGTAATTGACCTGTCATTACAACATGGGGAGGGGCTGTTGCAATCAGGTTGATAGGAAATTCTCGTTGGGGAAATGATACAAGACTTTCCCCTACTGTGGTTCCAAGATGAATCAGTGTCCCCCCACCTCAGTTTTATTAGCATTTAAAGAGACGGGTGATGCAGCTGCGAATCATCTTGTCTAGCTTGAATCCCAGGAGCGTGATACAAGTCAGGACTACATCATATCAACCTGCAGTTGGGAATACATTATTTCTTATGGATTGGCCGGGACCCAAGTACCTTGTAGGTGGTAAATGAGCAGATCGGGATGAAAGCTATTATAAATCTTTGATGCACATTTACTGAATGGAGGGCATTCTGGTTTCCTTTGCCTGCACATCCATACATTTGGGCTAAAAAAAAATCAAATTGAAGAGCTAATCTGGCTACTGCTGAATAAACAAGGCAATTTCCCGTAAGCCCACGGTGGATGAAATAACCCTCAAGCCTCATTCCCATATTTAAGAAGGGAGGGGGAAGGAGGGGATTATCGCAGGCTGAATGCTGTCAGGGGCTGTATTTCAGCGGTAATGAAAAAAATGCCAAAAGAGAGTGTAAATAACTGCCTCTGGCAGCAATAAGAGCCCGTGGGGATACGGCGGGCATGATGAAAATTACCTGAGTGATGGTGGAGTTCAAGAGACAACTAAGAAGCAGTAAAGAAAATAATAAAGTGTCCAAGGAGAAGCTAAAAACACTTTGTCCTGGTCCTGCAAAGTTTAAGTAAAGAGGAAGCTGAAAATGCTTCAGGCACCCTGAACGGAATGATCTAGCACAGGGGTAGGCAACCTCGGCTCTTTTATGACTCATGGACTTCAACTCCCAGAATTCCTGAGTCAGCATAGCTGACTCAGGAATTCTGGGAGTTGAAGTCCATGAGTCATAAAAGAGCCGAGGTTGCCTACCCCTGATCTAGCAGGAGAAAAGACTTGACAAATGGGGTGAGGGCTGAGGAACAGCGTTGGCACAAGGCTTTTAAAAGGAATGAAGTCAGCAAACAGAAAAGGCTTGCCAGCCAGGCCCAGCTGAGCAAAAAAACTCCAAAAAAACTCCCCCTGCCCCCCCCACCCTCAAAAATCTAAAAGCCAAAACTAAGCAGTAATCAAAAGCAGAAGACTTTTTTTGGTCAAGCAGAAATAATTCGGGTATAATCCAGGAAAAGGATATCTGATCCCATGATCTTCATATGAGCCCTGGTGGCACAGTGGTTAAATTGCACCACAGGTAGTCCTCGACTTACAACAGTTCATTTAGCGACTGTTCAAAGTTACAAAGGCACTAGAAGGAGGAACTGCCTACTATAGAAGAGTGGACTTTGAAAGTTTCCAACCTGGTGGAAATGGCAAAGATTTAAGCATATTTGAAAGAACAATCGCAACAGAGATACATTCTGGAATGGAAAAGATGGATTGAATATATTCAGAATAAATATGGGACTAAAAAGTTTCATTTAGCATTTGAATAAGTATTAGTTTTATATGATGTATTATTAGTTATTTTTTATTTGTTAGTAATTTAGTTATGTTTAAGGGGAGTTAAAGTGTGATAGATTTTAATGTGTTTTTTTTAGCTTGTTAGCATATTTTAGCTTAAGTTTGTAACGTTTATACCCTGTATTCAGCTCTGGGAAGTCGGGGGGGGGGAGGGGAGGGTAAGGGAGGGTAAGGGAGGGAGTTTATCTTTTTAAAAAATGTATTGTAAAACTTTTCAATAAAAAAAAAAGTTACAAAGGCACTGAAAAAAGTGACCTATGACCATTTTCACACTTAGGATGGTTGCAGCATCCTCATGGTCGTATGAGTTACATTTGGATCGCTTGACAACATACTTGTGACGGTTGCAGGGTCCCGGAGTGATCTGACCCCCTTTTGCAAACTTCTGACAAGCAAAGTCAATGGGGAAGCCAGGTTCACTTAACAACCGTGTTTCGAATGTAAGAACTGCAGTGATTCACTTAAGAAATGTGGCAAGAAAAGTTACAAAATGGGGCAAAACTCACTTAATAAATTTCTCACTTAGCAACATAGATTTGGGGCTCAGTTGTGGTCATACGTTGAGGACTGTCCATATTGCATGCAAAGTCAGCCCACAGTCTGGAGTTCGATCTTGACGGGGCTCAAGATTGACTTAGCTTTCCATCATTTCGAGGTTGGTAAAATGAGGACCCAGATTGTTGGGGGCAAATATGCTGACTCTGTAAACTGCTTAGAGAGGGCTGTAAAGTACTGTGAAGCGTTATATAAGTCTAAGGGTGATTGCTATTGCTATTTTTTTCTCCCTTGCTGTAGAGAACTTCTTGAGGGACTTTTATTGGTTGGTTCCCATCAATTAACCAAAGACTCAAAAGAGTTACTCCAAAGTTTAGGCCAGCTTTCTCCAACTTATTTTAGCTGTGCTTTGAGGGCAGCTAGCATAGCCAAAGGCCACGTTGCCATATGGCATGAATTATCCAACCCATCTGGAAGGTACCACGTGGTCAAAGACTCATTGATAAAATGTTGATAAGGCAAAATGGTCAATGTTATTATTATTATTTTTTTAAATGTAGTGAATCTCTTTCACAATGGCAGCCTCAAGCAACCCACTTGACTTGGTTCCTAGATTTACCTATTTTCTGGGTGTGTACAAACTTTAATCAATTAATTGAGTAGGCTGGGATGCTAGAACATAAGGACATAATTGTAACCAAGGTCTGCCCCTGAGTTTCTCATAGGCAGGTGTAAGAATATGGTCTTAAATGATAACGTGATTGTGAACCAAAGCAAATCTTCACTTTGAATCCTTCGAAAAGGGTCTCAGTCTAGATTTCTTTGTGGTCTCCTTGCTTTGGAAAAATTAGAAGTTTCTTTTCATCAGAAACTTGGGAAAATCATCAAACGGCCACGTGCTTTTCACACACCCCTCCCAATTCTTTTGATGGGATTGGACGGAACATGCATAAACAGCAGCCTCGGCTTAACAGATTTCAGTAAATAGGATAGCCTTATTTATTCCTTTTTTTTGTTAAATTCTTTAAACTTTTAAAATATTTTCTAGCAGATTTGGATGAAAGTTGCAGCTATAATTGCCTTTTATGAAATTTGAAAACTCCCTAAATTGCAAAAAAAGAGCCTTGGTGGAGCAGTGGGCTGATGCCTACTTAAGTAACACCAGCTGCCTGCAATTAGTGCAGGTTCGCATCCCACCAGGCTCAAGGTTGACTCAGCCTTCCATCCTTCCGAGGTAGGTAAAATGAGGACCCAGATTGTTGGGGGCAATCAAGCTGACTTTGTAATAATGCCGCTTGGGGTGTGTGTGAAAGCCCTAACAAGCAGGCATATACATAGAATGAAGGCTACTGCTAAGCTTGTAAGCCGCCCTGAGTCTTCGGAGAAGGGCGGGATATAAATGTAATAAAAATAAATAAAATAAATAAATAAATAAAATAAAAACGGTACAACAGATTTATGTAAGGAAGGGATAAACTAGTTCATCATACACTCGGAAGACATCAGGCCAAAACTTTACTTCCTTTTAAGTTATAAGCCCGAAGATTTACTTCCGCTTAAGCCTACTTGCTCTTAAAATCCAATTCACTAACCCATTTAAGCTGAAATATGGAAATTCAATTCTAAGGACACTTAACTATTACCAAATGGGCTGCGTCTTTAGGTACTTTGGCATGGCTGACTTGCAGATTTAAGCTAAGTAGTTCTTTTCCTCTCCTCCCTCATTAACTGGATAAGATGTTCGACTAGAAGTAACGACGGACTGAGGAAAGGGTCTCAGGGAAACATACTCTATGTTTACCGTTAGTTTGGTGCCTCTAATAAAATCCATTATTGGTAAGATCCTTTTTCCAATGGTCTCCAGGTGTCTCTGGGCCTCATCTTTTGTGATGGGGCTGAAAGGAGCTTTGTGCTCTGGTGAGAAGGCAAAAAAAAAGTTACACTGAATATATATATATTTAAAAGTGTTATTATGATTTGCTACGTGTAGGCGAGAGACAGTTCTCAGATGATCACAAATGGTTTGATGGTTACTCATCCCCCCTGCAAAGGAAAATGACTTCTAACCATTAGATGATGAAGGTGAGAGAAAAAGGTGTAAGCAGAACTGGGTTGTTGCGTATTTGGTATCAATTATTCTGCTTCCAAATAAATTAAGGCAGTAAACATGACCCTGCTCAAATATGCCCCTACATTTATATTCATATTTATATCATGGGGATAGGAGAGTTAAGGAACCACTAAAAACATTTGTAAACTTCAAAATCTCTCTCTCTCTCTCTCTCTCTCTCTCTCTCTCTCTGTGTGTGTGTACATCCATGCACACATTTTGCTGCTTTGGAAAATTGTGCAGAACTCTGTATCAGCAAGAACTGACCTGTTCAAGTATTCTTCACCAAATTGTTTTTCCTAACTTTGGAGATGCACATAAGGGAGAATACATGAAATTGATGGTGATTTAGCCTTAAGGCACTGTTTTTCAGCCTCAAGAATGTTTTGATGTATAAACTTAAACTTCCAGAATTCCCCAGTATCTTAAAATCTTAAAAAAACTATTTCTTAAAGTTGCTGAGATTGAGAAGTCTTAAGTAGAAATCAGAGAGAGAGGGAGAGGGGTGGGAGGGAGAGAGAGAAAGAGAGAGAGAGAGAGGGAGAGGGTGAGAGAGGGAGGGAGGGAGAGAGAGGGAGAGGGAGGGAGGGAGGGAGAGAAAGAGAGAGAGAGAGGGTGAGAGAGGGAGGGAGGGAGAGAGAGGGAGAGGGAGGGAGGGAGGGAAGAGAGGGAGAGGGGTGGGAGGGAGAGAGAGAAAGAGAGAGAGAGAGAGGGTGAGAGAGGGAGGGAGAGAGGGAGAGGGAGAGGGAGGGAGGGAGGGAGAGAAAGAGAAAGAGAGAGAGAGAGGGTGAGAGAGGGAGGGAGAGAGAGGGAGAGGGAGGGAGGGAAGAGAGGGAGAGGGGTGGGAGGGAGGGAGAGAAAGAGAGAGAGAGAGAGGGTGAGAGAGGGAGGGAGGGAGGGAGAGGGAGAGGGAGGGAGGGAGGGAAGAGAAGAGAGGGTGAGGGAGGGAGAGAGACAGAGAGACACACAGAGATATATATTTTACTACCTGAAAATGTTGGCAGTTTTCTACAAGACATTTTTTCTAAAAATTTTCCAACTTCTTTGTTTTTCAGGCCCAGGGTCAGCAAATAGGACTGAGGAGATGGACAAGACCAATCAGCAGTTTGTGGCAAACTGTGCAATCCATGAGAGTCTGAAATGTAAGACAGGGAAGGGAGAACATCTACACTGAGGCAGCCGTTGACATTTCTTATTCCAATTTACAAAATTTGCACAAGAATTTTAATCGGAACTGACTCATCCGTACGCATCACAGAAGACAAGCATGCATTGTAACAAATTAAATTACTTTTCTTGAAAGGAAGGAGTGAGGAATTTTATTCTTCAGTGCAAGAAACCTTCTCTCTGCTTGGGCTGAAAATCCTGAGCTGCTTCTTTTTTTATGGCTGTAGTCTTCAGATGGCTGCCCGGTCATTGAGTGAGTATTATGTAATCTACATCAGAGGTCACCAATCTTTTCGTGCTGGTGGCCCAGAGGGAGAGGAGACAGCTGGGAAATGCGTGTGTGCGCGCGCATGCGCATGCGAATGGAGCTGCGTGCAAATGGGGCTGCGCGCACCTGCATGCACATGCACGCAGGCACTAGCATACGCAAATGGGCCACACAACCCCAGTATGCGCTAGCGGCCCCATTTGCGCAGGCACTAGTCGCTGCCGCATGCACAAACGGGTCCACAGGCGCTAGCACGAGTGGCCAGCCTGTCTTGTGGTCCAGTGCCCAGTAAGCCACAGCCCGCTAGTGGGCCACGACCCATAGGTTGGGGACCCCTGATCTACATTTCCTTCCTTCCTACAGTATGAATATTCAACAGTCCTCATATTCATACAGCACTGGTTTATCTTGCTTTGTGGGGCCTATAAGGGATTAACATGTAGAGAAACCTAGGAAAATCTTCCTTTTTGTTGTTGCAAGAAATGCTTTTTTGAAATGTTGTGTATCTGTTCACTATAGGTAGTCCTTGACTTACAACCATTCATTTAGCAACTGTGCGAAGTTACAGCAGCATTGGAAAAATGCTGACTTATGACCGTTTTTCACTCTTACGACCATTGCAGCATCCCCAGGGTTATGTGATCAAATTTCAGCCACTTGGCAACTGGCTCATATTTATGACGATTGCAGTGTCCTGGAGTCACATGATCACCTTTGGTGACCTTCTGACAAGCAAAGTCAATGGGCAAGCCGGATTCACTTAACAACCGGGTTATAACTTAACAACTGCAGTGATTCACTTAACAACTGTGGCAGGAGAGGTCGTCAAATGGGGCAAGACTCATTGAACAATTGTCTTGCTTAATAACTTATTTTTGGACTCAATTGTGGTCATAAGTCGAGGACTACCTATACTGAAGTAGATTAGGGGAAACCACTTGTGGGCTGCAAGCAAGATGTGAGCAGAAACTGGCTGGGGTTCTGTGGAATCAAAGCTCATCTGGGCCAGAGCTGATAATAGTCCACTATTTTATTCACAGCTTCACCCAAACCCATCCATCAATGGGTTGCATGCTTAATTTTGAAAGACTCTGCCATGTTGTCACCTGTATAGATGTATTCCACATAGTCAGGATGCTTTCTGATAAAAACTTCCTTTAGCTTGTCTGTGTTTTCAGCCCTTATTTTTATGGCAAAAGGAGTATACATCACTGAAAAATATTCTGCCCTTGTGATAGCTTCTTCAATCATAGCCTAAAAAAAAGGAAAAAAGAAGGAAGGGGGAAAAGACAAATGATACAGCCTATTTTTATTTATTTATTTATTTTAGAAAACTTGAGCTACTATTTAAAAAGTACAAAAAGATGAGAAAAACTGAAAAATAATTACCTTCATGGATGATATTTTTCCCCTTAATAATTGCACAGTCATGCAAAGATAACATATTTTGGGATTGAATATTAATTAGAAAAAAAATATAAATGTGTTCCAGAATGCATTGTCTGTATCACCCTGAGAGAATAAATTTTAATGTAGGAAAAGAACATTTGTAAACATTTCCAACTGCAGCAAGGCTATGCTTTTGGTAGGAAGATAGACATTAGTGAATTATCTGAAAGATAATAAGAAAATGAATTTTACCTTCTCTCAAGGTCATATTCATACCATTCAAGATTTTCTTCAAAGCCAAGGAAACTGATTGAACTTTTATGTTATTTTAAATGTGGGCACTCCAGAGACAAAATAGCACACGCAGAATAAAATGAAGGAATAAACAATGTGTGTTTCACATCTTAAATTTATAAAAGTCACCCACTCCCATAGGGAAAGGGCTCATAGAAAATCAGATTGGAACAACAACCTTGTTAGAATTCAGTTATTCATGATGTGGGACTCTCATCCATTCAGTAACTTGCTTTGCTTTCTTTTTCTTAATAATATAATTTTACTAAGATTTTAATTACAATAGTAAAAACTAATACAAACTAAACTTAGAGAAAAAGAAGAGAATGGAAAGAAAGAAGAAAAAGAGAAGAAAAAGAAATGAGAATAAAGAAAAGAAATATATAAATAATTAATTTCCAACCTTCACCAGTACGCTGATGATACCCAACTTTTTCTTTCCACCCCGAACCAACCCAGTGATGCCCTCTCCGTGATGTCCCGGTGCCTGGAGGCGGTTCAGGTCTGGATGGGGAGAAACAGGCTTCGTCTCAATCCCGCCAAGACTGAGTGGCTGTGCATATCGGCGTCTCGGGTTAACCAAGTTATTCCACCTCTAATGATGGGGGGTGAGGTGTTACCCCCCGTTGATAGGGCTCGCAACTTGGGCGTCCTCCTGGATTCACGGCTCAATTTTGAAGATCACATAGGAGCCGTGACCAGGGGGGCTTTTGCACAGGTTCGCCTGGTGCGCCAGTTGCGTCCCTATCTGGACCGAGACGCCCTACGCACAGTCACTCATGCGCTTGTGACCTCCCGTTTGGACTACTGTAACGCTCTCTACATGGGGCTGCCCTTGAAGACCACTCGGAGGCTTCAACTGGTGCAGAATGCGGCCGCGCGAGTTGTAATGGGGGTTTCCCGATACTCCCATGTAACACCTCTACTCCGCGAGCTGCATTGGCTTCCGGTTGCCCTCCGGGTGAAATTCAAGGTGCTGGTTATCACCTATAAAGCCCTACATGGCCTGGGTCCGGGTTATTTGAGGGAACACCTGCTGCCGGCATCAAACGCCCTTCGCCCAGTGCGCTCCCACAGGGAGGGTCTGCTCAGGGTTCCGCCGGTGAGAGATTGCCGGCGGGTGACACCCAGGGATAGGGCCTTCTCAGTGGGAGCGCCTGCCCTCTGGAACCAGCTGCCAGTAGAGCTGAGGACTGCTCCCGACCTCCGATCATTCCGCCGGGGCCTGAAGACCTGGCTCTTTGAGCTCTCGGGCCCAGGCTGAGGAGTAAATTTTAACTGGGGTTTTAATGTACAGGGTGAATTTAATGCTTTTTAAATTGGTTTTAACTTTTGTATGTTTTGATTTTTAATTCCCTGTAAACCGCCCTGAGTCCTCAGGGAAAGGGCGGTATACAAATGCAAATATTAAATTAAATTAAATTAAAACAATTATAAACCAATTTAATAATTCTTTACCCCCTGTGAGGTTAAATATCTCTTCATCTCATATTCCTTTCCTTCTCTATAAGCAAATCTCTAAAATGTCAGTCCTGATGTCAGCAAACGTCCATAAAGAATGGTTAGAACATTGAAAAAAAGGTCTTATTTTAACCTTGATCACATAAACCAACTTTGTGTTTCTTCGTTTAGGTCTGTCTTAAGTTTTAATTCAATCAAATATTGTTGTAGGATTTGATTTCTCTGCAATTCTTTATCCCATTGCACAGATTTCTTTAAGCATTTAACTTTCGTAGATCTGATAAGAAAACATTTTCCAGATCCTTCCCTTGGTTCATTGTTTGTATTTTCCTTTCACTTTTAAAACTTCACCCAATTTATATCCAGTAAAGAATCCTTTTCCAAACCACACTTCCAAATGAGGAACACCAAGGCTGCTTCTATTTAAGAACGGCAAGGTCAAACTTCTCCATTAACAAGTAACATTTGTTTACCTACCGTCCATATTTCTTGACTTCTGACTTGACACATCATGGCACATTTGACACATCATGGACTTGGACTAGCTGACAATTCTTCGACAATGTTTGGACCCTTGGGCTGCACCTGATCACTCTTGTACTCTGTTTTGGATTTGGAACTCTTTTAAGGCAAGCTTGCAGAATTTGGGGGAACTTGTTTGTATCCTGCGTGTGCATATGCGTTTGTACTCTCATTTCTCTTATCAGTAAGGTTTTTAATCACCTCTCTGTGTGTGATTGTGTGAGCTTCACCTTGGACAAAATAGGCTTACCAGCACTTTTCTCAATGATTTTTTTTTGAGCTGCCCAGTCTAGTGGTAGTTAAATGGCCTGAAGTAATCCAGCTAGTTTTGTGTTTGAGGTAGAACTAGAACTCAGTTCTCCTTGTTTCTAGTCAAATATCTTTAAACACTACCCCAAATCTACTCTCAATCTTCTCCTCCTCTTATTTAGAATGAAGTTGGGAAGAGTGGTCTGAAATTGGACAAAACAGGAAATAGCTTGTAAGCCGCCCTGAGTCTTCGGAGAAGGGCGGGATATAAATGGAATTAAAATAAAAAATAAAAAAAAATAAAAATAGCAGTTGGGTTGCAAACCATAGGCATGCAGCGTCTTTCAGTTAAGGTGATATATCTTTCTCTTAGGCATGGCGGTGATATGATGACATTCCTAGAGGAGTTTAATGTATCTGTTTAAAGGCTTTCTTGCAAGATTGATAAATAAGCAAGCAAACAATTAATATTAGTATTGTTTCTCCTCAAACATTGATATGGGATGGATTCTAAGTGCTGATAGTTGGGTCTGGAAGGCATTACACTATCTATCTATCTATCTATCTATCTATCTATCTATCTATCTATCTATCCATCCATCCATCCATCCATCCATCCATCCATCCATCCTCTATCAAGCTACAGTGGCCTGGTTCACGCATAACAATTACCATAGCTTATAAACACAATCCATATATGAACCCAATATTTTTGGCTTATTTAGCAAATCATGGTTATAGCAACCATGTTTTGTCATAATGTATAAGTTCACTTGAATGTATTTAATCTGAGAGAACCTTGGATAGGATTTTGATGATATGCCATTAGGTTGTTTTCATCTAGGAGCAGCCACCAGCTGAATCCTCAAAAAGTGGCTCATATTAGTTAGAAACCTATCTTGTGACACTCATGGCCTGAATCGAAACTTAGAATGTACACATTTTTGTCCCTCACTTTCGATATAGGGTTTTTCCCCCCTAATGTCATAATTCAAATTAGACACATCTCATTTGATGGACTATTTTTGATAGAAATTTCCTTCCATGAGGACAAACGGACAAAGGCAAAGCAGAAAACACAAAGGCTTTCCACAAAGAACAAAAATCTCAGGGTGGAACTGAAAAATTACTGCATTCAGGTAGCCAGTATTTTGATGCTTAAGGTCGCTCCTTGGTGATGCAAAATTGCTCACAAAATTAGGTGCAAATCTAAGCAATGTTTCCCAAATTAGAGACTGCTTTCCTGGAATGGAAAGGCTGAAGAAATTCAAAATTTATTTTTTCTTTCAGAATAGCCATAAACTTTGGTTTTATTTTATGACATGTCACTAAAGACTGATTCTGATAAAAACAACATTTTGATCGGTTCACCTTAATGCTACATGTCATTGTAAAGCAGAAAGTATGCATTGCCAACCATCCAACAATAGAAGTCATTGAGAAACGTAGCTTTATTTGCTAGCAGCAAAGATATATATTAAATCCATGGATACATTCAGAATTGCCTGTGCTGTTAAATGGAGTCAGGCATTCACCTCAGGCAGCTGGGAGAAAAGCAACAAAGTACTGCAGAAGAAAGCTGCATGTCAAGGGGCCTGCCCTGGATCTGCCCTCTTGCTGACAATGTCTAAGTAATCAGCTATCAGGTCACTCAGCCTTTGGATAAGAAGTAGGAGAAATGCTTCCTTGTTTTCTTCTCTGTGACAAGAAATACCATACATCAATTCCAAGACGACTTCTGAGTCTTGCTAGACCTAGTGATGCAACTACAGTTGGAACACAGGACCATAGTTCAGCATCTGAAGGGCCTCTGAAGTGTCTACTTAAGGAAGGACTGCTAATAAGGACAAGAACCAACTAATAGGCCAGTGTTTGGTCAAGGGTGAGCATCCTGTGAGCTCTCATCCTAATAGATAAATACAAAGAGACAATGGCTGCAGGAATTGGGTTCTAGTGAAAAGAAGGACTAGGGGAGATATGATAGCAATGTTCCAATATTTGAGGGAGATCAAACTATTTTCCAAAGCACCAGAATGCAGGACAAGAAGCAATGGATGGAAACTAACCAAGGAGAGAAGCAACCTAGAACTAAGGAGAAATTTCCTAACAGTGAGAACAATTAACCAGTGGAACAGCTTGCCTCCAGAACTTTGCCTAGATTCTCTTTGTGCCCAGCAGATTTTATTTTGGCATATTCTACATCATAAAAAGATCCAACTGTAACACGTCTTTTCACAAATCAATAAATACAGACTGCTTTTTCTCTCATACCCCAGATTAAGTTGGGACTGGTTACATGGAAAGAAGTTTTTCCGTGGACCAGAGAGAGCGTGGTTTTGTGTGCTGCCTGCATCCTGCAGATGGGGCTTTGCTTGTTTGTGTGGCCTGATTGCTGGCATGCCACAGTCTGGGAACCGGACCATGGACCGTGGGTTGGTGACCCCTGCATTAGATGGTAGCAAAGAGATTCACAGAATGATGGCACTTTGCCTCCAATTAGTGGTCATCTGGATGTTGGTAGGTAAGATCTGGCAATCGTAAAAGGTATAAATGCGTGAAGTATACAAGGAAAATGTATCTATTTATGCACAAGTCACCTAATGGGGGAAACCAGAAGAAAGATAAGAAAGCAGAGAAGAAGAAGGAATGATGAATGGAGTGAAGGGCAACATGCAACGTTAGTTGACTGAAAGCATGATAGTGCTTCGAGGAAAAATGGATTCAGGGAAATGGATTTAAAAGAGGCATTTCTAAACATCATCAATGGAAAAATTTCTGAAAAATTGTATTGGTGATGTTATGCATGATGGTCAATTAGTGTTTTATCTCTGGTTTTAGAATGACACTATTCTTGGAGAACTGCCCTTGCAATTCTTAGTAGGGTTCAGTGGCTTCTGAATGGAACTTCCCCTGCTATATAATATTCTCTTCGCCTCTTTCCCCACACTTTGCAAGCTTCAGAAAGTGCAGAAATAAGATTTTTGTGGTTTCTAAGCTTTGCCAGGATTCAAAGGACTTGACCAGTTGACTTATCACTGGCAAACGAGCCTGGCAACAATACCAGAGCATGCATCCTGCCATCTGACTGAGAGATAAATAAACTGGATTCCTCAGAGAAGGAACTACAAAAGAAAATTCAGGGAAGGTGAAGCAAAAAAGAAAGAAAGAAAGAAAGAAAGAAAGAAAGAGAGAAAGAAAGAAAGAAAGAAAGAAAGAAAGAAAGAAAGAAAGAAAGAAAGAGCGAGCGAGCACAAACAGGTAAATGAAAGGATGGAAAGGAGTAATGCTCCATTTACAACAATTCATTTAACAACCATTCAAAGTTATAATGGTGCTGAAAATAAGTATCTTAGGGCTGTTGTGGTGTTCCTCACAGTAACACAATCAAAATTGACAACCAGGATGTATTTCTGATGGTCATTGGCTTTTCAGTCTGGTCTGCTGCTGAGACTGGCCTTATAAGATAGGGCATTTATTTGAGCTAGTTGTGTAACTTTTATACTGCTTAGGTTTAAATCATTGAATTATATCTTTGCTTTTCATGTTATCTTCTGTTTATTATCTTCTTTTCTCATTTTGCATTTAGAATGCTTTCATGGAAGCTAAAGTTATTGATGGTCATTCTCATGATGGATATGTATTATGTTCAGCATTAGGACAACGGTAGTACATGTCTTAGTACCCATTGGTGAGGAATGTGGATAGGAGGATACAATTGCTGCTTACAGTATATACTTCCCAAAGGTAAATGAACTTGTCCCTCCAAGGAAAATATGGTGAAGTAGTCTTCAGTCCTAGAGGAGATCAACCCTGACTGCTCTTTAGAAGGCCAAATCCTGAAGTTGAAACTCAAATACTTTGGCCACCTAATGAGAAGGAAGGACTCACTGGAGAAGAGCCTAAAGCTGGGAAAGATTGAGGGCAAGAGAAGAAGAGGACGACAGAGAATGAGGTGGCCGGATGGAGTCACTGAAGCAGTAGGCGTGAGCTTAAATGGACTCCAGAAGTTGGTAGAGGGCAGAAAGGCCTGGAGGAACGTTGTCCATGGGGTCGCTATGGGTTGGACATGACTTCACAGCTAACTACAACAATAATGTCTTAATTTTGGACTATATGTTGAATATCCTTGTTACAACCTTCTTTTTTATTTACTAAGGGCAGAAAATGTATTTTTTCCTCCATCTCCCATTTAATAATAATTAATCCATAAATAAAACATACACTATCAACAGTTGAAAACACTTATCTTATCTGTCATGCTTTGCCAATAATGTTGACCACATCATGTAGCAGCTTATTATTTAGGCTCTTAAATGTATTTATTAACTTAAGGCAGTGGCAATGTTTTAATTCATAGCAGAGTGTTTCTAAAACTGTCCTTTCAGAACAGCTAAAAATTATATGTTTCTATTGAGCGGCACAATGCAAAAGAAGGAAGGCTTAAGAGAGATTTATTCTAAAGTTCAGGAAGTGTTAGATGCTACAACACAGTATACGTGAATGATTTGGCAGGAAAGAAAATCTAGATTTAGTGTCCCTTTAAGAAATGTGTATATGAAAGCTATTTTTTGGGTTGGTTTCAATCAACATCTCAGGAAGAGTTGGTGTACTTTTTCTGTGGATATGCATCCAAATGAGCCTATGCATTGTGATCTGCATTTAAATCTGAGGTATCTGATGTAATAAGATACATATCTTAATAGATATGGAATAATATCTTAATGTAATATCTTAATAACAATATCTTAATAGGTATCTCCTATTGGTATCTTATGATTTATCACTTGTTTGTATTTTGTGATTTATGACCTATGACTTGCCACTTTGTTATTTGCATGTACTACTGTAACGCTCTCTACATGGGGCTGCCCTTGAAGACCACTCGGAGGCTTCAACTGGTGCAGAATGCGGCCGCGTGAGTTGTAATGGGGGTTTCCCGATACTCCCATGTAACACCTCTACTCCGCGAGCTGCATTGGCTACCGGTTGCCCTCCGGGTGAAATTCAAGGTGCTGGTTATCACCTATAAAGCCCTACATGGCCTGGGTCCGGGATATTTGAGGGAACACCTGCTGCCGGCATCAAACGCCCTTCGCCCAGTGCGCTCCCACAGGGAGGGTCTGCTCAGGGTTCCGCCGGTGAGAGATTGCCGGCGGGTGACACCCAGGGATAGGGCCTTCTCAGTGGGAGCGCCTGCCCTCTGGAACCAGCTGCCGGTGGAGCTGAGGACTGCCCCCGACCTCCGATCATTCCGCCGGGGCCTGAAGACCTGGCTCTTCGAGCTCTCGGGCCCAGGCTGAGGAGAAAATTTTAACTGGGGTTTTTAAGTGTACAGGGTGAATTTAATATTTTTTAACTGGTTTTTAACTTTTGTATGTTTTGATTTTTAATTCCCTGTAAACCGCCCTGAGTCCTCAGGGAAAGGGCGGTATACAAATGAAACTAAATAAATAAATAAATAAATAAATGTACGCTTAGAGCTTATGCACCAGAGACGAATTCCTTGTATCCAATCAAACTTGACCAGTAAAGAATATTCCTATTCCTAATCTCCACAATGTCTTAGGACATTTTTAGATCACTTTTTTCATCAAAGGTCTATTCACTAATCCTTGAGCTAGCAGAAGATAATGCTGGCATTCTCTTCTGCTGGTTTGGTCCCATGGATGCCGATACATGCCCTTACTAATTTAACACATGCCAAGTTAAGGAAAGTGATTAGTGGATGCTCAGCGCTTAATTTCTTCTCTTACAAACTATCACCTATAAGTGGGAAAAATATCTAGCAATTACTGTTCTTAACATATGGGGACAAACAATGACTGGTTATTGGAAGAGCAGGCTTAGCCACTAGTCAAGTTGCCCGACTAACAGGTGGCCCTTACTAAAGGAGACATGGAGTAAATTCAACGGGACTTCTGCTGATGCACTGCTTAGCACAATTTTTCTTCTAGCAGGGGTAGGCAACCTCAGCTCTTTTATGACTCATGGACTTCAACTCCCAGAATTCCTGAGTCAGCTGCTGACTCAGGAATTCTGAGAGTTGAAGTCCATGAGTCATAAAAGAGCCGAGGTTGCCTACCCCCTATGCTTTGACCTCATAATTGAGCAATTTCTAAACTGGGCTCTAGCAGATTTGTGAAAGACTGCTGATCTCATGTTCGACAATAGCTTGGCTGAAATATCACATTCATGGAGGGAATTATGAGCTGAGGTGGGAGAGAGCAATTAAGCAGTGATTGAGCAGCGCAGTTGAACAAACTTCATCCACAACTAGTGTGGTATGCAAGGACATGTCAGTAATGCCAGGGAATAATTCTGACATTGTGGTTGGCAGCACATGAAACGGATGAACATAGGGAAGCTATATCTGTAATAATTGTGGGCATAATAGCAACACTCATCATTTTAGAACCTAGGTTTGGTAAAACTGGAATGGAATAGGCAAATTCTGTCCACATCAAAGATGACATATTCATAATTCATAACTTCATAATTTATAATAAGTAACTACACTGTATTGCACAAAAAGCCACAGGAACTGTAGGTATATCAAAGTGATTCCAGCAACGTTGACACTGTAGGAGTTTTCACAAATAACTCAAGCAATAAAAACAGTAAAATATATGAGCATGAGAAACATCTCCTTAACAGAAACCGAAGAAAATATGTAAGCCATCCACTGATTAAAGAACTAGCAACACACAGTTGGCAGAATATGGCTTTTATTCCATGTTTAACGTAATTTTCTGTGCAGCACAGGATCGATCTTCTCAGAAGAGAGGATTGCTTTTTTAAATAAGTCTAACATTGCTTCAAAAGAATCTAAGGCCTAAGATTAAAAGATAGGTTTAATGTGCTTTTCCAAAAAAAAAGAAAAAAAGAAAAAAAAAGAAAAAGCCAAATCTGGACTTCTGGTTAGGAGTTGTGGTATAACAGATACAGGAAGGTGGGGCTCCATCTTCCATGTTCGATTTCGCCTCACTGGGATCCTAAAAAGGGTCAAAAGTTGCCCTAGAGAGGCAACGAAGAAGGAGGGGACCCTCATCTATTGTGGAGGGATTATGGCCCTTCCGCTGAATCCGAGGAAGCCCTCCAAACTGGTGGGGGAAAGACTGGCTACATTTGTGTGGCCAGTCAGAAGCTGCTGACAACCGAAGATAAGCATTAACCAGCAATTTTTGAGCAACGTGGATGGAACTGGGTGAGACTTTATCCTCTTTTTATGACCTTAATACTACTTTCCTGGAAAACAGAATGCCCAAAGCAAAGGATCCTCCCTGATGAGAGAGGGAAAGGAAGTTTTTGCTCCGCACCCTCAGGAAAAGAAAAGTGGCAAATTAATTGCTTTGGGGGAAAATAGAAAAAACTACAAGATCAATTTGGAATTAATACAGATATATAGCTTTGAAAATTGGGGACTAAAAGTACCTTTGAGACATTTTTTAGAAAAGATATTTGAAAGTTTGTAAAATAGGCTTGGATTTGGAAAGCTGGAAGATGGTGTCAATGACATCTAGTGGTGATTTATGGCACTACAATTTATTTTGCTTAAAGGAAACTTAGCTTGAAGCCCGGACTTAGATAAGACTCTTTGTTGTTCCTGGAAACTTTCACATTTGCAGACTGCAGCTGGGAAAAGGAAAAAAAAAGCCCTCTTGGGCTGCTATCTGTGTTGGGGACTCTATTGGACTATAAAGACTACATACAAAAACAAAATGGGTGTTCCATACTTAGCCTTAAATGGTAAAAAAAACCCCATCTTTAACACTTGTCTCCGAAGCCCCCAGCTTGATATACCAACAAGAAAATGTTAGTGAATCTCAGAAAGAAATTATTTCTATGTTGAAATCAATCCAAGAGACAATTGATTTATTTCATGATGAAACTAAAAATAGCACAAATGAGATAAAAGAACAATTTTCTAACCTAAACTTACAAATTCAGACAATGACTACAAAGAAGGAACTGGTAACTCAGAAAACAGAAGGAAAATTAGAAGAAATAGATCCAAAGATGGAAGGAAGAAATTAACAGATACAAACAAATGAAAAATTAGAAGATAAAGTGATAACACCAGAAATGGAAAAGATATCTTACTTGTCAAGATCTCAGAACACATTTGGGGATAAGGAAGAAAAACTGATCAAATGGATGAAAAAGCTGTTAGGAGAAATGCTGAATACTGACAAACAAGAAATGAAAAGAAAAACTGAAGGAGAAGGATGGAGGCTGTTTAATGAATATAAATGGGTTGAGCGTTCTTCCAAAAATACTTCAATTAAATTCTCTTCCTTATTCCAAACAATATATACAAAAACAGAGGAAGAATTACTTGATGATTCAAATGTACTGACTTGGAAGGCTATTTGGCAAAGGAAGAAAGCTAGAGTAAAACTGAAGAAAATAGAGGTTTTGATCTATTAGATGGGATATTATACTATTAAACAGATGTTTGAATATGGTAAAGAAAATAGATAACTGTTAGAAATAAAAGTATTATTATAATTAGAAGGATAGGATTTGTAGCTAGAATACTATACTTTGTTATGAGATTGGAAATATGAAAATTTTAAAAGGGTTTGAATAAGGGAAGCTTTTGGTTACCCAAATATAATTTGTTATGAGAAAATTATAAGCGATAGAGATATTTTGAACATTGATGGGAAATTATTTTTTTTTAAAGTGGGAAAAACAGCATATTGATTGAACAAATGGATTTTAAGTGCAAATACAATTGAGATATGTTCTGGCTAGAAAAGATATTATAAACTGACACTATCGATATTATATATAATACCAGAAAAATGTGATGAAGATGTCTATATTTAACTGTATATGTATTAACAGTAGAAAGAATTGTATTTGCCGGGTATGGAAAAATGCATACCACCGGAAGAAGAGAGGACCAAGGAAGCACTGGATGGTGTAGTACTGGAACTAGACTGAGAAAGTTAATATGTACCACTGAATTACCAACGGACCCAGACAACACGTTTTTTATTAAGTACTCATGATTGTAAAATTAGAAAATTAATAAAATATTTATTTTTTTAAAAATGCCACATCTGTTTTAAGAAGGCCTCATAAACCTGACAAATGCATGGCAAGCACCAGTTCTGTATTACACAGATACTGCAGTGGCCTTTGTAGAAGTGTGGGCAAAATAATCAGGTAGGATAGTTCCCAGCAAGTGTGAGAAAGAGTATACTCTTTAAGAGCCTTGGTGGAGCAGTGGGCTAATGCCTCCTTAAGTAACACCAGCTACCTGCAATTAGTGCAGGTTCGCATCCCACCAGGCTCAAGGTTGACTCAGCCTTCCATCCTTCCGAGGTAGGTAAAATGAGGACCCAGATTGTTGGGGGCAGTAAGCTGACTTTGTAATAATGCTGCTTGGGGGGGGGGCAAAAGCCCTAATAAGCAAGCATATACATAGAATGAAGGCTATTGCTAAGCACATTGGTTTGTGCTTAAATTGTAAGCCGCCCTGAGTCTTCGGAGAAGGGCGGGATATAAATGGGATTAAAATAAATAAAATAAATACCCACAACAGCCTAAGGTGATCACAAGGATGTGGGCTCATTGTTATTCATAACCATGTCAGCAATCACATCATTGGTAAAGTGTGCCAATATCCATGGCAAAAGGAGGAGGAGGAAGAGGAGGAAGAGGAGGAGGAGGAGGAGGAGACACCCTTAAAATGGGAACACTCAAATATGAACTTAAATTGCTTCATCTATGGGCTGGAGATGAAATGAAGGATACGTTAAGAGGATGTGGCAGAAAAATTGGTTAACAGGGCATGTTCATCCACAATTAGTAGAAATGAAGAGCAGCAGTTTTTTTACATGGGGATATTAGTTTCATCACAAATGAGAATAGCTTCTGTAATCACACCTTTAATGTGATGCGGATAACTACAGATAAGAGGTAAGTAAGATGCTGCTTGCTTGTGCCAAGATGCTCCTAGCCAATACCTGCCAGGTATTCCTTCCTTGTTTCCCAAATCCCTCTCTTAGTATCCAATAATACCTGCCAGGCTTCCTTTTCCCACCTGACTTTTAAAGATTCTTTAAATTAAAAATGAACAAATAGAAATTTGATGCACCCTAAAGTATCAGATTTCCTTTCATTTATTTGCTGTCTTGCCTTTGGGTTGCACTGGGATGGTGAAGAGTACAGATAGTCCTTGACTTACAACCACAATTGAGCCCAAAATTTCCATCACTAAGCGAGACAATTGTTAAGTGAATTTTGTCCCATTTTATGAGCTTTCTTGCCACAGGTGTTGTGTGAATTGCTGCAGTTAAGTTAATAACAGAGTTGTTAAGTGAATCTGGCTTCCTCATTGACTTTGCTTGTCAGAAGGTCACAAACCATGATCACATGAGCCCGGGACACTGCAACTATCATAAACACATGCCAAGTGTCTGACTTTTGATCATATGACCCATGGGATGCTGCAATAGTCATAAGTGTGGAAAACAGTCATAACTCACTGTTTCAGTGTTGAAACTTTGAATGGTCACTAAACAAATGGTTATAAGTTGAGCACTACCTGCAGTCCTTTTGTTTGTAAAAGAAAAAGGTGCCGGAACTCACACATGTCATACAACCTGCCTTGCCTACCCTACAAGGTTCCATCCAAAAAAGGTGCCGGAACTCCGTTCTGAGCGTTCTATGACAAAAAAAAGCCCTGACCACCTGTATTCTACAAAACTAGTTCTTTTTTTGATTGTTTTCTGAATAGGCAAATTCACCATAACATGTAAGCATATGCCCTACCTGCTCACAAAATTGCACGCATTGCAACATTTCTATTGTAGACTCATGCCAGAACAGTTTAGACCAGTGCGTAAGTCAAGGTAAAAATAGTTCCCTGGTTCAATTTAGTCCAGTGTTTTGTGAAATTTAGCAACTTTGAGATTGTGAGATTTAGCAACTCCCAGAATTCCCCAGTCAGCTTGGTTGGCTGAAGAATTCTGAAAGTTGAACTCTACACCTCTTCAACTCTTCACATCTTCAGTATATGATGCTAAAGTTGATGGTGTTGTTCACACAAGATGCTAAAGCAACAGGCTGGTCACAAATTCATCATTTTATGCTAGTCTAGTATGAGCCAGTAATTAGCCATTTTACACATTCACTTCTGGAATAAAAGCAACGTGATCGTGAGAACATGTAATGGGAGCATGATGCCAATGGAAATTGATTCCAAAATCCCCTTTTTACTATCCAATAGACTTTGCTTATTGCATGCGCTTGTTTAGCATATCCAGATTAGATATAGCTGGCCTGGGATCAATGAAATCAATGCAGCAGTTTCTGTTTTCCTGCTTTGGAAATAAGCGGGCAAGATATCCAATTAGCAAACAATGGGACGTTCTCAGCACCTATCGAACAGAAGGTAGGGTCTGTGCCATCCACTGAGAAGAAACCCAATGCCAAGTATTTTTACGCTGCTGCCAACATTCTGCAGAAAAGGTTTCTTATGATTCTGATTCTTCCTCTCTTCCACAACAAAAGAGGAGAAGCTGTCATCAAACAAACCCTGTGTAAATCATCCAGACTTACAGAGAGAGGATTGGGGTGCATGAACAATGCTCATGGGCTCAGATCCTATGTAAATAACCTAAACTTATGAAAAAATAGACAAAACACTTGGACAAGGTTGCAGAGAATATTGTTCCTTCCTCCCACAACCATGGCTGGTGATGGCTTGGGAAAGGAGCTGTATAGTGCTCTCTGCAGGTAGTCCTCAACTTATGATCACAGTTGAGTCCAAAATTTCTGTTGCTACAGGTGAAAATTGAAAAATTAGAATATCGTGCAAAGGTTCATTTATTTCAGTAATGCAACTTAAAAGGGGAAGCTAATATATGAGATCGACTCATTACATGCAAAGCAAGATAGTTCAAGCCGTGATTTGTCACAATTGTGATGATTATGGCATACAGCTCATGAAAACCCCAAATCCACAATCTCAGAAAATTAGAATATTACATGCAATCAATAAAACAAGGAGTGTACATAGAACAATATCGGATCTCTGAAAAGTATAAGCATGCATATGTACTCAGTACTTGGTTTGGGCCCCTTTTGCAGCAATTACTGCCTCAATGTGGCGTGGCATGGAAGCTATCAGCCTGTGGCACTGCTGAGGTGTTATGGAAGACCAGCATGCTTCAATAGCAGCCTTCAACTCTTCTGCATTGTTCGGTCTCATCTTTCTCTTGGCAATGCCCCATAGATTCTCTATGGGGTTCAGGTCAGGCAAGTTTGCTGGCCAATCAAGCACAGTAATCCCACGGTCATTGAACCAGGTTTTGGTGCTTTTGGCAGTGTGGGCAGGTGCCAAGTCCTGCTGGAAAATGAAGTCAGCATCCCCATAAAGCTCGTCTGCGGAAGGAAGCATGAAGTGCTCCAAAATCTCCTGGTAGATGGCTGCATTGACCCTGGACTTAATGAAGCACAGTGGACCAACACCAGCAGATGACATGGCTCCCCAAATCAACACAGACTGTGGAAACTTCACACTGGACTTCAAGCATCTTGCAGTGTGTGCCTCTCCATTCTTCCTCCAGACTCTGGGTCCTTGGTTTCCAAATGAGATACAAAAGTTGCTCTCATCAGAAAAGAGGACTTTGGACCACTGAGCAACAGACCAGGCCTGTTTTTCTTTAGCCCAGGTAAGACGCTTCTGACGTTGTTTGTTGTTCAGGAGCGGCTTGACAAGAGGAATACGACATTTGAAGCCCATGTCCAGGATCCGTCTGTGTGTGGTGGCTCTTGATGCACTGACTCCAGCCTCAGTCCACTCCTTGTGAAAGTCCCCAACACTTTTGAATGGCCTTTTCCTGACAATCCTCTCCAGGCTGCGGTTATCCCTGCTGTTTGTGCACCTTTTTCTTCCACACTTTTCCCTTCCACATAACTTTCTATTAATGTGCTTTGATACAGCACTTTGGGAACATCCAACTTCTTTTGCAATTACCTTTTGAGGCTTTCCCTCCTTATGGAGGGTGTCAATGATGGTTTTCTGCACAACTGTCAGGTCAGCAGTCTTCCCCATGATTGTGATTCCTACTGAACCAGACTGAGAGACCATTTAAAGGCTCAGGAACCCTTTGCAGGTGTTATGGCTTAATTAGCTGATTAGAGTGGGACACTTTGAGCCTAGAATATTGCTCCTTTTCACAATATTCTAATTTTCTGAGATTGTGGATTTGGGGTTTTCATGAACTGTACGCCATAATCATCACAATTATGACAAATCACGGCTTGAACTATCTTGCTTTGCATGTAATGAGTCTATCTCATATATTAGTTTTCCCTTTTAAGTTGCATTACTGAAATAAATGAACTTTTGCACGATATTCTAGTTTTTCGAGTTTCACCTGTGAGACGATTGTTCAGTGAGTTTTGTCCATTTTACAACCTTTCTTGCCACATTTAGTAGGTGAATTGCTGCTGCTGTTAAGTTACTAACACCTTAAGTGAACCTGGCTTCCCCATTCTGACATTGCTTGTCAGAAGGTTGCAAAAGGAGAACATATGGCCCTGAGACTCTGTAACCGTCATAAATATGAACCAATTGTCAAGCATCTGAATTTTGATCATGTGACCATGGGGATGCTGCAACGGTCGTAAGTGTGAAAAATGGTCATCAGTCACTTTTTCCAGTGCTGTTGTAATTTCAAACTGTCACTAAAAAAATGGTTGTATATGATAAACAATCAAAGATGGCTCCATTTTGGAGGAAGCCTTTGATCATGATGAAGAAAATGATGCGTGACCAAGCCTCTCTGCAATGGGGAGGAACAACATAAGAAGTGTATCTTGCAAATCTGACTTCTATTGGATCCACCTGGACAATTTATTCCAACATTATTATGACTGGTAGGATGCTGCTTCCCAAGGTGCGTCCCCTTTTCCCGGTCTTACGTGGATTGAATCTGGGATATTTTATATGCAAAAAAGGGAGCTTTTTCACTACATTATTACTTATGGACAATCACTTCAATAGGAGCCAGCAGTGTGGTGCAGCTGCCAAAAAAGCCTACACAGTGCTAGGCTGCATTAAAGGAGGGATAGAAACAAGATCACATGAAGTGTTAATACCACTTTACAATGCCTTGGTAAGGCCACACTTGGAATACTGCATCCAGTTTTGGTCACCAAGATGTAAAAAAGATGTTGAGACTCTAGAAAGAGTGCAGAGAAGAGCAACAAAGTTGATTAGGGGACTGGAGGCTAAAAGATATAAGGAACGGTTGCTGGAATTGAGTATGTCTAGTCTAAAGACGAGAAGGATGAGGGGGGACATGATAGCAGTGTTCCAATATCTCAGGGATTGCCGCAAGGAAGAGGGAGTCAAGCTATTTTCCAAAGCACATGAAGGCAAGACAAGAAGCAATTGATGGAAACCAACCAAAGAGAGAAGCAACCTAGAACTAAGGATAAATTTTCTGACAGAACAATTAACCAGTGGAACAACCTGCCTCCAGAAGCTGTGAATGCTCCAACACTGGAATTTTTTAAGAAGCGTCTGGACAGTCATTTGTCTGAAATGGTATAGGGTTTCCTGCCTGAGCAGGGGGTTGGACTAGATGACCTCCAAGGTCCCTTCCAACTTTTTTGTTATTACTACTACTACTACTACTACTACTACTACTACTACTACTACTACTACTATGACTACTCTCAGCAAAGGTTGTAGATCTAGAGCAGTATTTCTCAACCTCCATCATTTTAAGAATTCTGGGAGTTGAAGTCCACACATCTTAAAGCTGCCAAGCTTGAGAAGCATTGATCTAGAGCTGGGGTCTCCAGTCTTATGGCCTTCAACATAGCTGGATGAAGAATTCTGGGAAATGAAGTCCACATGTGATCTAGAGCACGGGTGTCAAACTTGCGACGTCATGTGATGTGTTGCGACGTATCGTGACTTTTTTCCCATTGCCGGCAATGGGGTGGGCGCGGTTTTGGCGTGACACATCTGGCCCACAGGCTGGCAGTTTGACACCCCTGATCTAGAGGTAGAAAGGTATAGGAAAACCTGGCTGAAAGAAGCAAGCAAGGAGCTACAGACTTTTGTTTTAGGACAATTTGAAGTTACAGCAGCCATGGAATGGGTACTTTATGGCCTGTAAACCATTTCTAGTCATCGTCCCAATTTTGTGCTTCTCCCTCTCCTTGGTCAGCTCATGGTCCTTATAGTCCTTACAGTCTTGTCTACAGGCCCACATTTACGACCAGATTGCAGCATCTTGTGGTCACAGGAGATTTGTGATTTGTGATATTTTCTTTTGCTGCTTTCTGCCAAAATTGCCCATTCAGAAAAAAAGGGTTTGCTTAATGACCCTTCCCTTCCCTTCATGACTGTGTGATTCACTTAACCATTTGCTTAACTACTGCTGTGGAAAGGCACGAGTGCCTTGACTTAAAAACACGACTGCGTATAACTGGATGTCCTGTTCCAATTGTCACATGTCGAGGATACCTGAGCAGTTGGTTGGTTCTCTGCATGCAGCAGAGTTTCAGTTTTTCTGCATAATGAGCAGCACACACACACCGCCCCCCCCCACCCCTCCACACACTGGGGGAAATGCTGATTTTGATAGGGGAAATGTATTCTTGTTCAGATAAAATTGAAAAGTGAAATATGGGGCAAACTTGCATTCAAGAATGAAAGAAATCTGTTTACCTGCTCTCCCTGATTTTCCTATTGCCAGTGCTGAATTAAGACACACCTGTCCGCCCCATCAGCTTCTATATATGGAAAGGAGTAGGTGTCTGAGGAGGTAGCACCATCTTGTCTTTTGTCTCAAAAAAGCAACATGTCTTAGACTGACCCCAGTAAGGTATTTTGGTTTGAAGGAAAGAAAAAACAAAAAACCAGTAAGCAGAATGCATGGTGTGGAAAGAACTATGAATATTTATCCACATGCAGATGGAAGGAATCAACAGAATAACAGAGTTATAAGGGACCTTGGAGGTCATCTAGTCCAACCCCCCTGCTCAGTCAGGAAACCCTATAGCATTTCAGACTAATGGCTGTCCAGTCTCTTCTTAAAAACTTCCAGGGTTGGAGCATTTACAACTTCTGGAGGCAGGTTGTTCCACTGATTAATTGTTCTCACTGTCAGGAAATTTCTCCTTAATTCTACATTGCTTCTCTCTTTGGTTAGTTTCCATCCGTTGCTTCTTGTCCTGCCTTCAGGCGCTTTGGAGAATTGCTTGATTCCCTCTTCTTTGTGGCAGCCTCTGAGATATTGGAACACTGCTATCATGTCCCCCTTATTGCAATAGAGTCCAGATTGCAATGGTAGACAGCAGCCCGCCTCTTTCAACCTAAACCAACTTAATCTTGGATATGAGAGAGAAAGCAGTCTGTACTTATTGATTTGGGAAAAGACCTGTTGCAGATGGCTCTTTTTATGATGCAGAATATGTTGAAATAAAATTGTTCTGTACCAGCCTGCTACCGGCCCTGCAGAAAAGGCAGGGACAACCCCTTTTTCAAGAAGGCAAGAGGCTGGAATTACGCCTGCCAAATTTATTACTACAAAAACAAACGGAACAAGACAAACCAAGAAACCGGAGCTTTAAGAAACATGAACTATCCGAGCGGTTGCCTTCAGCAAACCAGCCCTCCCAGACATTCCCCTTATATAGAGTTCAGGGCGTGGCTTCTCTCTGCCTCCTTCCGAGAAGCCCCATTGCCTTCCTCTGTTTACTCCTAATTGACTGCCTCCTGTGTCGGGCGTCCTTGAACAGGGCCAGCTGTGGGTCATCTTCATCCACGCTGTCAGGCTCACACAGCTGGGTCTCCGTGGTGACCAAGTGGGAGGGGCCTGGCTGAGGGCTCTCATCAGCAAGATCTTCAACCCCCTCAGCAAGGTCTTCAACACCCCCCTCCTCCTCCTCCTCTGAGTCGTCCGACCCAACTGCCAAACCCACAGGCTGACCCTGAATCACAACAAAAATCTGCTGAGCACAAAGACAATCTAGGCAAAGTTGATAAGGAAACAGCATAGTTAGAAAAACAACCAAACTGGCAATTAATCAACCAGACAGTTTGAAAAGGAAAATGATGGATCCCCTATCACAGAAAAATTCAGAAGAATGAGGACAAGTCAGTATTGTGGCTGGAAAGGGAAGGAGAGAGAGACATAAGGAAGGAAAGAATATGCCATAATACAGGTACACCTCAACTCACAACTGTTCATTTAAAGTTAAAACATCACTGAAAAAAGGGACTTACAACCATTTTTCACACTTAACAACCGTTGCAGCATCCCCATGATCATGTGATCAAAATGCACTCATTTGGCAGCTGACTCATACTGATGGCGGTTGCAGTGTCCTAGGGTCATGTGATCCCCTTTTGCGACCTTCTGACAAAGTCAGTGAGGAAGCCAGATTCACTTAACAATTGTGCTACTAACTTAACAACTGCAATGATTCACTTAGCAACTGTGGCAAGCAAGGTTGCAAAATAGGGCAAAAAATCATTTAACAAATATCTCACTTAGCAACATAAATTTTGGGCTCAGTTGTGGTCGTAAGGCGAGGACTACCTATACTACAGAAATTTGCTGACAATCTGGCAAAGTCACCTTTTTCTATCATGTTTAGCACCAGGGCTTTTCCTGGTTTAGAACCACCTTACTTGCAGCAACGAATAGATGATCTCACTTGATCAAGGATCAGGCAATAAATGAAGTGACTTTACAGTGCTATGTGGTCAATTAGCTAGGATTAACTAGCAAAGCCACTAAGGCTAAGTGTCATTATTTGAGGGTAATGCAGATCAATTATGTTACAGATTTAAGTATCCATTCTTCAGAGTAATCCATGATTGATTCTGCTATAAAGAAAGCACAACAGCCAAAAAGAAGTATTTTTTTCCCTCCAACAATTTTGGCCAAATTCTTCTTGTTTTCAGTTTTATTAAAAACATACACACACAAACAATTTGTAACAATTAGACATAATTCTTAGTGTTAAAAGTTCTTTTCCATGTCCTTTCTCAAGTCTGCAGTATTTCTCTCAGTAGCTCTGTACAATTTTTAAATAAAAGAATTCTGAAGGAAGCGGCTCGCTAGCTAAAGGAGTCTATAATCGGTGCTGTTGCTTTGGTTACCCAGAATCATAAGCACGCAAAGATAGGACATCTTATTTTTGGCATTACCTTAACATTGAGATAGTATATTCATAAATGCTTTCAGACCCTGAAATACTGTTTACTTTGAATGAAATGGCAGGTCTGCAAATATAATAATGCAAACAGAACTTGGTCTTTATATGCGTCTACATGAGTATCACACAAACATTGAAGCTGGCCACAGTACCTTTGAACAAGTCCAGCTTTGATTGGTATTAAAGCAAATATTGTTTTAATCTTAAAATAGAATACCAGTTCATTTCCTTCTTGACCCTCTTTTCCCAAATTTACCTTGGCTTAGAAGATGGTATTTGGCCTGGAAATGTTACCTAACGAAGTGTTTTTCAACCTTGGCAGCTTTAAGATGTGTGACCTTCAACCCATACTGGCTGGGGAATTTGGGAAGTTAAGGTCTACATATCTTAAAGACACCAAGAACACAGGGCAGTCTTTTTATAGACTTCAACAGCTTTTCCAGTTTCATCTGGGAAAATTTGTCCCTTTTTCTTTACAACCTCTCTGTACAACTTCCATATCTCATTCAAGGCAACGCTTATCAACTGTTTCTCAATGATCTGAGTTTCATGTTTATCTAGCACTGACAATTGCAGAACCATCAAGATACTAGATATTAACTTACTGTCTTTTGGGCAGCTAGAAATCTTATTAATTGCCACAACTATCTTTCTAACGTTATATAAGGGATGCGGTAGCTCAGTGGGTTAGGACGCTGAGCTTGTCGATCAGAAGGTCGGCAGTTTGGCGGGTCGAATCCCGAGTGCCGCGTAACAGAGTGAGTGCCTGTTACTCGTCCCAGCTTCTGCCAACCTAGCAGTTCGAAAGCACCTAAAATGCAAGTAGAAAAATAGGGACCACTACGGTGGGAAGGTAACAGTGCTCCATGCGCCTTTGGCATCTAATCATGCCGGCCACATGACCACGGAGACGTCCTCAGACAAGCGCTGGCTCTTCGGCTATGAAAAGGAGATGAGCACCGGCCCCTAGAGTTGGAAACGACTAGCACGCATGTGCTGGGGAACCTTTACCTTTACCTTTTAACGTTATATAACTGGGTCTGGACCTTTAAATTTAAATTCAGACAGATATCACTAGCTTCCCATGAAATAGCTAATCTTGTTGAATTATATAGGTAGTCCTTGACTTACGACAGTCTATTTAGTGACTGTTTGAAATTACGATAACACTGAAAAAAGTGTCTTATGACCATTTTTCACACTTACGACTGTTGCAGCATCTCCACGGTCACATGATCAAAATTCAGACACGTGGCAACTGACTCATATTTATGATGGTTGCAGAGTCTCGGGGCCGTGTGATCACCTCTGACGACCTTCTGATAAGCAAGGTCACTGGGGAAGTCAGATTTGCTTAACAGCCATGTTACTATCTTAACAACTGCAGTGATTCACTTATCAACTCTCGCAAGAAAAGTCATAAAATGGGGTAAAGCTCACTTAATGAATGTTTCACTTAACAACAGAAATGTTGGCCTCAATTGTGGTCATATATCAAGGACTACCTGTACTTACCATACCCTGGAGGTTCCAACTTTGAGTGCAGACTTTACTTTCTCTCTTATCCAGCAAGCCTTAATTTGATGGGTATGAACGGGCCTTGATCTTTGAGAGCTATGATTCAGATTGAATTTACATTGCTAAATCTGAGGGTCAACTGATTCAGTCTGGCTTCAACAGAGATTCAGTTTGAAAAGAAAGTGGCTGCAAGATATAACGGGAAACCATCAAAACGCTTAGAGCTGCTTTGGTGGGTTTTTTTTGTTGTTGTTTGCTTGTTTGTTTGTTTTTGGCAGACTAGCATGAAAACAGTAGGGATAGTAGATTTTACAAATCTTCTTTTATGTTCTTTTCATATTTTCCCCCCCTGCATTTTTCTGATTGTTATTAGCTGCCCGGAATTGCTTGCAAGTGGGTGGCCATATAAACTGAAGTAAATAATTTAATTTAAAATGCATAAATAAATACATAAACAAATCTTTAGAGACCATTCTCCTGACAGCTTTCAGCTGGATATCCTCAACAGTTTCATCACAACAGAGTCTTAAGCTTTTTGTTCCAACTGGAAAAAAAAATAACAGCTCCAAAAAACTAGAGAAAATAAGTTCCTTCTCCCCTTCTACTTGTTTTTCTGAATGTTAAGCTTGGCATGCTACTTGAAGAATGCCAGCTAATGTGTCCTGGGAAAGCAGGTTAGTTTTGCTAGCTCCAATCACTATTTTTCTGTGACGTGCCAAAAAGGTCGACATTTATTTTTTTTTATTTTTATTTTAATTCCATTTATATCCCGCCCTTCTCCGAAGACTCAGGGCGGCTTACAAGCTTAGCAGTAGCCTTCATTCTATGTATATGCCTGCTTATTAGGGCTTTCACACACACACCCCAATCGGCATTATTACAAAGTCAGCTTAATTGCCCCCAACAATCTGGGTCCTCATTTTACCTACCTCGGAAGGATGGAAGGCTGAGTCAACCTTGAGCCTGGTGGGATGCGAACCTGCACTAATTGCAGGCAGCTGGTGTTACTTAAGGAGGCATTAGCCCACTGCTCCACCAAGGCTCAGTGGAGACATAGATAAGTCTGACCTGTGCTGGGCAGAATCAGCTCATGATTAGCCTCGGTGGAGTGCCAGTGTAATGGTATATATCAGGGGTGTCAAACTCAATTTCATTGAGGGCCGCATCAGCATTACGGTTGCCCTCAGGGGGCCAGGTGGGTGTGGCCAGGGTGGGCATGGCCTACTGGGTGGACATGGCCTACTGGGTGGGCGTGGCTAGAGTGTGTGTGGCCTACTGGGTGGGCGTGGCCAGCTCTACATTGTTCGCATCAATGGTGCCTATGGGGGCCTGGGCAGGAGTGGGACAGATCTGAGGGTCTCTGGGCCAGGGCCAAGGCAGTGGGGGCCGTTCCCTCACTGTTTCCAGGATGGCTTCGCGGGCCGCATGAAACCACTTTGTGGGCTGGATCCGGCCCCCGGGTCTTGTGTTTGACATGTCTGGTATATATGAATGGCCTTGAAGGACAAAGTGAATAGATGCAATGGGAGATTTGCACTTTCAGACATGAAATATTCTGTTAATGTATCCTGGCAATAGAGTAGAATTAACTCATCTACTTGTATTTCCCAAGCTGGTTTGGCTGGCTTGGGCAAAGCACACTGGCAAATCTTAGTGTCTGAAATGGTATAGAGTTTCCTGCCTGAGCAGGGGTTTGGACTAGATAACCTCCAAGGTCCCTTCCAACATTATTATTATTATTATTATTATTATTATTATTATTATTATTATTATTATTATTATTATTATTATTATTATTATTATTATTATTATTATTATTATTATCTTCTAAGCAGGACTCTATTATAACAAAGTTGTGTCTTCATGGCAATAACCAGAAGAAGGTAGGTAGGCACAGTGGACTATAGTGCCACAAAGATAGAGAAGCTTTAGGAATGGAGGGTGGTATAAAGAACATGGTCTTTGTGGTGTTCAGTTGTGGTGAAGATCCATGGTGGTGCAGTGGTTAGAATGCAGTATTGCAAGCTAATTCTACTGACTGCCAGCAGTTCAATCCTGACCGGTTCAAGGTTGACTCAGCCTTCCATCCTTCCAAGGTTGGTAAAATGAGGATCCAGATTGTTGGGGGCAAGATGCTGATTCTGTAAACTGCTTAGAGAGGGCGATAAAGCACTATGAAATGGAGTGCTATTGCTATTCCTATCTCTTAATTTCTTAAAAGTAGTAAATGTTTGGAACACAACTGCATTAACCTGGCAACCATTTGCTCACTGCTGAGAGACTTAAACTTGCCCCAGGTTATGCAGAACTTTTAAGACTGGGTCCAGAAGTGTATTCTGGACTGGTCACCTATGGGTGCTATATGGAGCTTCTAACTTTAAATTCCTAGTTTTGTGGATGGCACCTTCATAGAATATACCATTAGCATTAGAGCAAGAAAAGCAAAGTCTTGTGGCTGGCCCTACTGAGAAAGTGAAAGAAGCCTACATCAGTATTAGCCATCACACACCAGAGAAACTCAGATAGGCTCAATGTTTAATGAGATGATAACATTCAGTGGCACAGCACTCATGTCAATGTCAAAGTAGAGGAGTTCCATCATGCTGCTTAAGTTCCTTAGCATTTTCTTTACGCAGAAGTGAACTTGCATGATTGTTGATAAGAATCCCAGGAGCATCAGAAAAGTCACTGCATTGGTCTTTGCTATGACACACAAATTGGCTTCAATAGGGTTACTCAGCAGGCATTTCATCGGGCCTCAAAGTTTTGCACAAAACCTATTTTTTCATAGCCTCACTGCTGCACAAGCATTTTTTGCACTTCCTGCTGTCTTTTGGATTCATCCTGACACCAACCATATTAAGAGCCTTGCTTCTTCCTTCTGACAAATGTTCAGACAGAGCATAAGGAATAGAGTATAATGAACTATCTTCTACTCCACTTGCTCTTTTGTCAGTTTTCTGAATTTCATTTATAAGCTTCTTCCCTCTAATGGTATAAATTATAGCTATGACTCACTACTGGCTCTTTCTTTCTCTGCCCCTCCCCTATTCAGACAACTCTTTAACAATTAACAATGAAATTTCCTTGCATTTGATACTATAAATAAAATCTCATTCGCCTAGAAAAATAAATCTTCTGAAACAGAAAATAGTTTGCAGTTTTCATAGCCTTGAAATGGTAGCTAGACTAAGAGAGTATCTCAGTGAAAGATAGCCTCATGAAATCACAGTGGTATCAACTTTATAACTGCTGGCATAGCATATTTAACCAAAAATATCACACATTCAATTGTATACAATGTTAACTTTGGTTAATGCTGACCTCCGTTAGGATTTTTATTATTTTCCATACTGTGTGAATCCAAAAAAAAGAAAAAAGAATGCTCAAAGACCTAGATCAGTGTTCCTTAACCTTGGCAACTTTAAGATGTATGTATTTCAACTCCCACAATTCCATGGCCAGCATGTTGGCTGAGGAATTCTGGGAACTGAAGTCCACAGATCTTAAAGTTATCAAGATTGAGAAACATGGACGTACATGTTTCTTCAGATATGGGACCTACAGGCTAGATGAGTTTGTCAATATGCTTTTTTTTCCTTGACAAATATGGTGGATGTATGGATTTAGACATGTTGACCTTGGGCACCATTATTATTATAGTGCGGCTTTGTTTTTTGCTGTTTTAATCATATGGTTGCTACCCAGAGTCACAATTATGAGATGGCATACAAAACAAACAAATTAGCAGATCACCCAGATTATCCATCATAGGAAACCTAACCAAACAACAAAAGAACCCATATAGCAGCTGAAAAATATGCCAAAGGACACCAACCCCTTATGCAACTGCAGGCTATGCCCTCTATTATCTGATTATTTTCTAGGCAGCATCTCTTCCCCAGAAGATCATTCCTACATACCATTACAATATCAGTTTGATAACTGGGAACCACAAATATCTTGTTCAGGATAAAATAAGTAAGGGCAAACTAGTCTGCTGCTTAACATTAAAACCATCACAATAACAAACCGACATTATGTCAACAGGCAATTCTAATCCAGTACAAATAGGAGAAAAAGAAGACTTGGCTTCAGATATTGTGGGTTCTCCATCAATCGAGGTTTCTAAGAAGAGATAGAACAATCACTTGTCTTAAACTATATAAGGTTTCTTGCTTGAGTGGCGGCGGGGTGGGGGGTTGGACTAGAAGTCCTCCAAAGTCTCTTCCAACTCTGTTTTTTTTGTTAAGATTAAGGAGTAACTGAGTTTATTTTCCTAAGCTCAAAAAATCATAGGAATGGTGAAGGTGGCTATGAAATAAAAATAAGTCCTGCAACTTGGGATAATGATAGTAACACAAGCAGAGAGATACCACATTGACCAAAAACAAAGTTATTGTCCAGGCCATAGTATTCTCAATGTTGCACATGGCTATAAAACTGGGCCATCAAGAGGCTGAGTGAAGAAGAATGGATGTCTTTGGATTGTGGAGCTGGAAAAAATTGCTGTGCCATAGAAAGAACAAATCATTCAATACTAGAGGAAATAAACACAGATTGCTGACTGAAATCACTAATGAGGACTCTGGAACATAAATATTTTAGATAAATAATGTGAATGAAAGAATCACTGGACAGATCTTGGCACTTGAAAAACCTGAAGGCCATTGAAAAAAAGGCCAACAGAATACAAGATGGTTAAATACAATCACTGGTGTGGTTGCTCACAATAGTTGTGGCTTTGGTCAAAATCATGAAAATAGCCTCAAAGGCTCATATTAAAAAGTTCCACCCTTTCTTGCATGCATTGAGTGTTCTGATATAAGTTCTAAATGGTTTTGTTATTCTTCCTGTTTCCTCCCATTCCTGTTGAGGTTGTGGTGGGAACTGGAGCTAAGTTGAGGGGAGGATGGAAAAGCTAGCTAGCCTTGCTCATGGGAAAGGAAGAAAGATACCCTCCCTAAACTTCATAGTACTAGTGCTTGAGCAGTGTGTTGTACTAGAAGACCTTCAAGGTCCCTTCCAACTCTGTTATTCTGTTAAATCTAGCAGTTCAGTACTGAGTACTTTAGTCTGGCAAGAATCCTGTCCATAGGTGAGTAAGAATAAACATACCACTCTGATTAACTCCTTGTATTGGAAGCTTGTGGTTCCTCGCACATGACATGAGATGGATTAGCCTATGAAAACTCAAATATTTTTGAGTTACCCACTGACAATCCTGGTAAATGATTTGTATTGAGTTAAGAGAAGTTGGAAGCAACTGAATGACTGAATAACAATGGCTGTTATTCTGGTACAAAATACATATTGGAATCTACTTGTGGATATATTGAAAATACAACAAATGATGTCATTTCATTCAGAGATGTGGTGAAATCTGCTAGCTAATTGGTTCCACATAATGAGTTGGAAAGGGCAAAATAGACTGCTTGCAAAATGCAACTTTCTCAAAACTGTTTTCTTGATGAAGCAGAAAGCTTGACTTACTACATGAATAGCTTTTTGGCTAGCAAAAGTGCAAGAGGGAACTTCAGAAAAATCGAGCTGAAGCTACTATAACTGAATTTTATCTCTGTCTGTGCATGTGTGTGCGTATTTCTATCAATGTTGAAATTTTTTTATACTCAGTAAAACTGAATTATGCGTCAATCTTGATTCCCCCCCCCTTAAAATTAGTCTTAGGGAAAAAATCTCCTTCATTATAAATACGTTGCTGCCATATATAATGGCTTTCTGATTGATAAGTCCCAGAGCTACCTTAGCTGGCAGTCTTTTAAACACCAATCCTTCATCTGGATTTGAAGAGCAATGGGGGCACCTCTCTCTTAGTTAGGCCATTCATTTTTACCTGCCAATACAGTTTGATGAGCTTGCTGGTGTGCTGGTCTCTTCCTCCAGACAGCCAGTACGTGTAGTCAGCAATCATGGTGCTTCTAGTGACACAACAGAATTAGAAAATGGAACATATTAAAGGGTAGCAAGAAGAAAAACAAGAATACACAAATGTAATGTTTATGACATAAAGGCATAAGACATAAAGTATATAAACTATGGAACTATCAGAGCAGACGTTAGGAGATCTTCTGTGCAAAATCTAATCCATTGAATTGGCTCTCTTGCCTTGTCCCTTTGTCAATGGAGACAGTGTAGCAATAAGACAAAACTGAAAGGGTATCCACCATTGATGGACAGCTTTTGTCTTTTTCTCCCCCTAAACTAGAGAATCATTTCTAGCTGTGTTTGGACAACATGACTACGGTAATTTAGTTAGAAGCTATCCTGGGACAAATCTCTGTGTGCTGGTGGCTGATAATCACAAATGACTGCTTAGATAGGGAACAGCTTTCTTTGATGGCTTCCTAGTAGTTGTGAAGATGACTGGGAGATTGTCATTTTACGCTGCTCTTTAATTGAACCATTGGATTTTTCCATGATGTTCCAAGTAGTGTTAGCACAAGCAGGGATAGCATCATCTTTTCTTTCCCTTTTTCATCACCTCAAGGCAGGGACAAAATATACAATGGAGAGAAAGACAGGGAGAAAGAAAGAATTCTTAAAAAAACCCCATTTCTATAACTCATGATTCCATCAGGACCCAATTAAGTATATCATGTGAATATGGTAACTGAAAAACAGGAAGTTTCCTTCCTTTGACATTTAGCAAAATGTGGTTGTGAGATCTTATGTTTGGGATCTTAGTTCAGGGACATCTGGCTTAAGAGAGGGTTGATGGTTCATCATCTCTGGTTTGTTTCTGGGATCCAAGATTAAGTTTTGCACTTTGACATCTTTATTTTATTTATTGTTGCATTTATTGAAGTATAGTTTTGGGGCCTAACAAAAAAAAACTTTAGATGATGGTAGATAAACCCAGACTAAAATAGGAATAGGAACTGTTAACCATGGGTGTAGGAATTCCTTAGGTTTCCTCATTGCACTCCAAGTTATGCAGTTTTCCACAAGTATTCAATGGGGCTACAATAAAACTCTCAAATCCAAAATAGCCCTTTCCCCAAGAGAATTCCTTCTTCTCCAGAAGATCCTGTCCTGGTCCACTTGAGAACATTCTTCTGTTCATTTTTGACAACCTAGGTGCTCCTCCCTCCCACTCACCTCCTTTGCCCATCTCTATAAAAAGGATCTGTTCATAATAGTGTGTCTTCATAGTTGTGCTTATCAAAATCAATAGCCTCCATGGAAACACAGTCTTATGAGGTAGCAAAATGTGAGCCATTATTCTCCTGGCACGTGATACATATTTCTACGTGCATTGTGAATATGCAAGTATTTTGTCTATCCCCCAAATGTTTAATTTGCTTCACTTTAAAGTGTTTAGGGAGGTACCCATTGCATTGTATGCAGGCAGAATTTATGCACACATAGATTCAGAGCGTGAAGATTGTGCCAGAGAATATCTCAACCTTGTGGCAAAGTCAAGTGTAGTTCACCTTTGATTATGTTACAGTAGAAATTATGGAATGGACCGATGGGAGGAAGGGAGAGAGATTGCAAATGCTGCAACTAATTAAATATGCTTTAGTATCCCAAGTGTTGCAACAACTGCCAGTTCCTCTTATTAGGCTGGGAGGATATTAAAAACTATTGTGCAGTGGATATTAATGCAAGCTTTTACAGACTTCAGAAAATCACTTTGCTTTTTATGGTAACTCCTCCAATACTCCTCTCAGTTTCTTTCTCTCTGGAGGTTCCAAATCCAATTAAATGCAACTAGATGTAATTCCAAATTGTCACTTTAGTCAATTAAACATATAATAATCTTGTGTGTCTAATTACGAGCACAAAAAGTTTATTTGTTGATGTTTTCCTATCAGCATGTAGTTCCCCATCTCTCTCGTGCCCATCCTGTTCCATCACCAATATATTTATTGCTCCTTGACATTACTGTAAATTGACTCTGGAAGTTTCTCTCGTTAAAAAAACCCTAATCCCAAGACAGTAGTAATGCTACTCCAGGACATGTTTTCACAAGCTGCATTATGTTCTTAATGAGATATGGCCAATTGAAAATAAAGGAAATGGAGGATTTAAATCACAAACAGTTCAAAGTCACTTGGGTGTTATGGAAGAGGAATGCTACAGTGATACTCTAGATAGTCATTCCCACCGGAGGTGCTTCATCTCCCAGTCAACATCTCCAAACATCTCCAAAAAATTTTTTGGGAGTTGAAGTGATTTTTTTCAACTTCTGGATTTTGAGAAAAGTAGCTGTGTAATAATTTTTCCAGTTACTACTTATGGCTGTGAAATGTGGGCTCTGAAAAAGGCAGATAGGAGGAAGGAGAAGCCTTTGAACTGTGGTGCTGGAGGCGACTATTACACATCCCATGGACTGCAAAAATAGCACTTAGCAATAGCACTTAGGCTTATATACTGCTTCATAGTGCTTTTACAGCCCTCTCTAAGTGATTTACAGAGTCAGCATATTGTTAAGTCATAAGGCTAAGTCAATCTTGAGCCGGTCAGGATCAAACTGCTGGCAGTTGGCAGTTAGCCTGCAGTATTGCATTCTAATCACTGTGCCACCATGGCTCATAACATAAATAACAAACAAAGAAGTCCTAAATTGAATATCACCAAAATATCACTTGAAGCCAAACTCTCCAAACAGATGTTGTCAAACTTTGGTCAAGTCTTAGGAGCTGGCTCACTCAAAAAGCAATCATGCTGGGAGCAATCAATGGCTGGACACTATAAAGGATGACATTGGGGTGTCTATGGCAGATCTGAAGGAGGTGGTGTGAGACAGAGGGGGATGGAGAATGCTGATCCATCAGAACAATTAATCAATGGAACAGCTTGCCTCCTGGAGTTGTGGATGCTCCATCACTGGAGGTTTTCAAAAATTCATCTGTCCAGGATGGTATAAAGTCCCTTGTTTCGAGCAGGAGGTGAGACTAGAAGAACTCCAAGGTCACTTCCAGCCCTATAATTCTATGTCTATGTCTAAGGAATCATAGGGCTAGTTTTGTTGACACCTGAAATACACATGCACAGTAATAGATTCTCTTTAAAATCCACTGAGAATACTAAGCAAGACTAGTAGAGACTACTAAGTATAGTAGACCCAAAATCATAGACTTTGACATTTGGCATTGAAAGATGATAAATATTACACTATCAGAATCTGTCTTGGTTCAAATTTTGGGGTATGACATTAGTGGAATTAAGTTCTAGTTTGGATGATCTAGAATAGTAGCCCCCAACCTTTTGGGCACCAGGGGGTTGGTTCCATGGAGAAAGGTTTTTCCGCAGATTGGAGGGTGCATGGTTTTGTGTGCTGCCTGCGTCCCACAGATGGGGCTTTGCTTGTTTGCATGGACCAGTTGCTGGCATGCCGCAGACCAGTGCTGGTCCACAGACAGGGGGTTGGGGACCCCTGATCTAGAAGTTCTTCAATTCATTGTGTCAGACAGTACATTCTAACCTAGGTGGCTTGTGGCTGAGCATGAAGCAATGAAACAACTTAGGTGTGACTCACATACCTTTTGTATGCTCCATAGATGCCCCAAATTAGAACATGCAAAGAAGAAAGCAAGTTTCAAGATGTATTTTAACAGCACACACACTTCCAGCTGGCATTATTTGGAAAAAGCTGTGAGTTATATAAATTGTTGTTAATTCATTGCACAATCTGACACTTCCAAAGCAACCATAGTTTTAAGATATTAAATTCCACAGATCTGTAGTCTCAAATGTCATCTCTCTCTTCACTCATTGTGGAATGAATGTTATTCTGTTGCCTTTGCCAAGTCACTCCGCTGTTTGCCAAGTGAAATTAGTTGGGGCAGAATAAGCTAGTGGCTTGCTTTCTCCATATTTGCTATTGGCAGCGTAGGCTGCATCTTCTCATCCATTTCATTGGTTTGCAAATTTAACATTTTTCTCTCTGTGTGTCCTGCAATAAAGCCATCCCGCTCCTATATTGCAGGGTGAAAATTATATTGTAAAACAAATGGATCAGCCTCAGAAGACGCTGCTACAAGTGGGCTGTCATTTTTATGGATAGACAGGCCCTGAACATCTTAACAAATGTGGCTTCATCCTATTATTGCCCTCCAAGCTCTGTCTCAGAGAGACTGGATTATAGATTCTAGTCTTCACCAAGAAGTCAGCAACAAGGTTCTCCTGGAACCCAACACCACCCTAACCCTAACCCTAACCCTAACCCTAACCCTAACCCCTGGAAATGGTGCTAACAGCTTTACACAATGAAATTACAGTTATAATGTTTCCAGACTAAACATCTTAACCCACCACTCTTGTGAGAACCACATGTAGGGAAATGTTATTAACTGCATTTATTTACTTACCAAATGTATACCCTGCCCCCAACCAATTGACTGTTGCCCGAAGTCACGTGGAAGGATGCCAAAAATCTAATGTAAGCTCTCACAAGGTTTTGACAAACTATGTCAGGTTGTGTTAGAGCTTGGGATACATTGGATGAAATCTTATGAGAGCTTTATGATCTCACAAGTTTCAGATCGTTTTGAAGAAGCCCCCCTAAAACGCCACAAACATTTGGAAGGTGATTTCTTTGACCTGTTCAAGCTGGTGTCATTTTGTAACAATTTAGTGGAATAAAACGAATAATTATAATTTAAGTGGTTTCTGAATTACTTGCCTCAGGTGGCGCTAGGTTCTTGTTTGTCAAGGGAATTACGTCTCTGTACTCCAGAGGTGCCAATTGCGTGGTCATAATTAAGAGTGGAAAGGGCATGACAGCAGGGACAGTGAATATAAAATTTATTAGGGTGCAAAACATGAAGGCCAAGTGGCTTTCTCAGTTTTTCATGAGGAGAATGAAAACTTGAGGGGTCCTTGGTGCTCTCTAAGCTTGGTTGTTTTCTTGCAGAGATTTCATTACCCAAACTAGGTAACAACATTATCAAGAACCCATCATTTCAACCCTGAACTACAAATATTCTCCTTTACTGGTAGAACGAAAAGTTCTACAGTTTCTGAGGAATACTAGCTGGCAGTAATCGTAGATAATCGCAGATATGAAAAAGTATTGAAGATGGAAAGCTATGGAACTATTTCATGCAAAAGCTCATTGCATTTTAGAACCACTGTATATTTTATAGCCCATTGTCCTAGGGCAGGGGTGTCAAACTCAATTTCATTGAGGGCCGCATCACCATTGCGGTTGCTTTCAGGGGGCCGGGTGGGCGTGGCCTGGGTGGGCATGGCCTACTGGGTGGGCATGGCTAGAGTGTGTATGGCTTACTGGGTGGGCGTGGCCAGCTCTACATCATTCGCATCAAGGGTGCCTATGGGGGCCTGGGCAGGAGTGGGACAGATCTGAGGGTCTCTGGGCCAGGGCCAAGGCAGTGGGGGCCGTTCCCTCACTGTTTCCAGGATGGCTTCGAGGGCCGCATGAAACCACTTCGCGGGCCGGATCTGGCCCCCGGGCCTTGTGTTTGACATGTCTGTCCTAGGGGAATGATTGGAAAACTTGGGCCTTTTGGATATTATTGAACTTCTCTATGTCTTGACCCAGAATGGATGATAAAGATGATAGGAGCCATCTGGAGGGATAAAAGTTCAATTTTTGGTTCAATATACTGTGCAAACTCAGAAAATGGGTTAATTTAGTAAGTCAACTAACTTGTTATATGAATCAACCTCAAAGCAATTTCCAGGTAACTGAGATCAAGAAGATTCTAAAAATTTTAAACAAACTAACTAAAACGAACACACTCAACAGTTTGATATAAAGTACTCCGGAAGTTGATCTAGAAAAAAACTAACACCCCCCCGCTTTTTTTTGATAGAAGCAACAACAAATTTGTGTGTTTTAGGACAAGCAAGTTTGACCTGCATTGTAGTTGAGCCTATAGGCTGCAGTTAATGGATATTATTTGCTCTATGTTGCCACTGGGTGGAGTCAAGACCTATGATAGAAACTAGAGGGCACAATTACAAAGTTTGTACTTTATCTTCTTCAGCTCCTTTGCAGATGTAGATGGATATGCATTTTTAGTCAACAAAATTCTATGTTGTGCTCCAGAGTGAAAGTTATAGCATGCAGATCAGGTTAGAGACATTACATCTATGGTGACTAAAACCAGGCTGTGTTGGTCTGTAAAATATTTTTTTTCATAATAGCAATTAATCACATACCTTTACCTAGGCACCACACAAAACTAAAGGAAACACAACAGTTCCAAAATTCCATGCAACAAATTTAGTTTGCAACTTACCAACCAACCCAGTAAAACAAATATATACAGCTAAAACAAATTGAACCAAATAACTATACAAAGAAATGCCCTTTGTAGGCATATGTAGATTCTTAGTGTAAGACAAATGCAACCTGAAAACTATCAATATTAATGAGATTAAGGTAAAATAACCAGGTTCTGCAATAATACATTGTTCAAATAGACTAATGATTTGGTAATGATTGATTATGTGCTATCAAGTCACTTTGACTTCTTGCGATCACATAGATAGATTCTCTCCATGATATTGTATCCCTAATTGGGTCTTAGTAAACTCATCAGCCAGGGACGCGGTGGCTCAGTGGGTTAGGACGCTGAACTTGTCGATCGGAAGGTCGGCAGTTTGGCGGGTCGAATCCTGAGTGCCGCGTAGGAGAGTGAGCGCCTGTTACTCGTCCCAGCTTCTGCCCACCTAGCAGTTCGAAAGCATGTAAAAATGCAAGTAGAAAAATAGGGACCACTACGGTGGGAAGGTAACAGCGTTCCGTGCGCCTTTGGCGTCTAGTCATGCCGGCCACATGACCACGGAGACGTCCTCAGACAAGCGCTGGCTCTTCGGCTATGAAACGGAGATGAGCACCGGCCCCTAGAGTCGGAAACGACTAGCACGCATGTCCGGGGGAACCTTTACCTTTACCTTTAAACTCATCAGCATTGAAACTGAGTCCATCCATCTTGCTGCAGGTCATTCTCTTCTTCTCTTTCCTCCCACCGTCCCCAGCATTACATCCTTTTCCAGAGAACTAGATCTTTGCATAATCTGTCCAAAGTACAGTAATATAATTTAAGTCTGATCATTTGTGCCCTGAGTGTGAACTCTGAGTTGATTTGTTTGACGAGCCATTGGTTTGTTTTCCTGGATATAGGAGATATTCTCAGGAGTCTTCTCCAACACCAAACTTCAAAAGAATCAATCCTCTTCCTTAAAAGTCATCAACCTTTCATAGAGAATTGATTCCAGAGTCATGGACCCAAGGTCTGCAAACTTCAAACCAGAAAAGAAAGAGAAACAGAAAAGGAGAAGAATGTAAAGAGTAAGCACAGCTGTAGGGAGAAACAAGACCTGGTAGACATGTGTGTGTGTGTGTGTGTGTGTGTGTGTGTGTGTTTGTGGGTGTATGTATGCATAAGAAAATGAGACTGGAGGACTAACTTGAAAAGCCCTGCAATGTAATGAGATATGGGTGTAGCCTGAAGAGCCCTGTTTTAGATTATGATCAAGTGGTTAAATGAGGAATCAGCAATACTCGCCAGAAGACAATGGCAACAAACTAAGTATACAGCATGCAATAAAGCCACAATTTCTTTCCTCAGTCTTTTCAAATCTCATACATATTAATGCGATGAACATTTGTGACCATTGCCGCAATAAAAGTAAAAAAAGGTCCCAAGTCAGTTGATTATTAGTTGAGATCCTGAGAACGGAAGTAGAAGAAATTTGAGAGAGTGCAGAAATCTGAAGGTAAATGGGAGGAAACCCAAAAGAGAATGGGAAGGATGATCAAGTCACTACACAATAATCTTCATTAGAAGACCATCTCAGGAGAGGTTGTATATATTAGAGTGGTAATCAACAACTACCTATTGATCTGTTCTTTTAATATTGTCTGCTATATTTTTGATGCAGTTTTCAGAATTTTCATTTCATTTTGTGAGCTATTTTCTTGCCGAAAAGCAGAATAAAAGTATTACATTTTAATGCTTTTATTAAAGTCAGAACTTGAGGTAATACTGGCTTGGATAAGGAAATGGAACTCTATCTCCTCACTCAGTCTTCTATTTGTATCTAATGGATTCATTTTCACGGATCTTTGATTCCTTACCTGATGGTGTGCCTCTAAGGATCTGAAGCTGCTATCAGTAATTGGATGACTGGACCAGAGTTATCTATTTTCTGATTACATTTAGGAAGCTCTGTTTTGGTTCACCCTGAGCTGTATCATGACTACATCATTTACTATTTAACACTGATCCTACCTTTCAAATAATCCTTCCTTGGCACAGTTGAAGGACTACTTTGTGCAGCAAAATAGTAAGGATATGAGTTGCATTTGGTCTCTGAAGAAAGAAAGCTTTGGACACATTGGAACAGATGCAAAAAAGGGCAATAAAGATGATCAGGGAAATGATAAGACCTAGGAGGAAAGATGGAGGTATGTTTAGTCTTTATAGAAGACATCTGAAGAAGACACAATCGAAGGAGTCACATAGAAAAAGAACACTCAACATCTCTTCTATTTTGACAGAATGCCAGACATACAGCAAGCAGGAAGACAAACACTAGTAGTTGACTGCTAAGAAAAAATCTCCTACTGGTTACAACAATTGGATCTTGACTCGATCACCCAGAGAGATTAGGAACTCTTCTTCACTGGATGTTATGTCTGGACAATCATCTAGGTCAGGGGTGTCAAACTGCCAACCCGCAGGCCAGTTGCATGATGTGGAGGCCATGCCCACCCCAGCTCTGGCAATGCGAAAAAAGTCGCGATATGTTGTGACACGTCACATGACATGGCGAGTTTGACACTCATGATCTAGGTGATATAACATGGGATTCAGGTATTGAATAGAAGAATGATTCCAGTGGTTGAAATGGCCTCTTCCCTAAGTGGATGCAGGTGTGTAAGGAATGATTGGATTGGATGACCTCAACGCCATTTTAGTGCTATGTTTCTGGGATGTATGTCATCACGATTGTTTAACTGAATGGAAACTAGAGTGAGCCATCCCTGCCAGGCAGACACCATGAGAGACAACTTTAGTAGCACACAGCAGTGGGGAGAATGCTCTGAGTGCAAATTATAATTTCTTTCGCCCTACCTACTTGGGGCCTATTTTAACCTTAAACCTTTGGTAGCAAAGCTTCTAAATCATATCTGCTTCTAAAAATAAATACTTAGATTGCAGGACTCCTTTCCTTTTTCACTTTCCTTTCCCTTCCTTCTTTCCTTTCCTCTCTCTTTTCTGTGACATAATGCTGCAGGAATATATTTCATGTGCTGGCTTCCGCTCTCTCTTTGCAAACTGCCAGCACATGAAACTTCATCATATAAAATAGAAGCCATTGAGTAGTGGCATAAGGCCTTCAGCATGCTGTTTGGATTATGTATGTATTCCCAGGTGATTTGAGCAGGATATTGCTGGGACCAGTTGCAAAAATAAATCTCCTGCAAGGCACTAAAATATTAAGTGCCAGGATAAATCTCTATGCTTCTTTCTCTGGTACAGTATTTGCCATTAAAATAGGAACTCATCCTAAGGTAATAAGCCATAATATCTCTGTTCCCAAAGCAGAACAGCCCACGATCAGTGGCCAAGGGTGAAAGTTCTAGAAACTGTCCTTTAAAAATAACAATCATTGTTCTACGCAAGAAAAGTAGCACCTGCTCCAATATTGGCTACAACTGGTACTGTAGATTAGGAGGGCAGAACCAAACAGAAGCATAAAGAAGGCATTAAAATATATTAAATATAATAGGAAAAAAAGAGGTATAAAAGACAGTATTATTAGCTTTGTAGAGTGTTCTTGGCAAGCCAGGCAGGGAGAAACAAGATACTCTGTTAATTCTGTCTTTGCTTTAAACATACATGCTTTGCTTTAAAAAAAAGAAAGCAAACATCTGCTGGGTCTATCTCCTTATATGTTTCAATCAATGAGACTGCAGCATGCTGGAAGGCATTTTTAACCCTTTCCTATCTTGTTATTTTGAAGCTTCTGCTTGCTTACTAGGTTGAGAAAGAGACATGGGCCTACTGATGAGAACGAGAATGTTCCAGTTCTGTAGATCACAGCTTTGGGAACAGTATTTGTTGTCAAGATTGCTTCAAGGGGAAAAAACAAACAAACAGACTCCTCTTCCTTGAGGACTGCACTCTTTACAGCTCTCAGTCCTGGTGCATACTATTTGCATGTAAATATATCTACACATTAACACCATATTGCATCAGGAGATGTAAGTTGAAGGGCCTTCAGTTTACGAGTTGGAAGATACACAAATGCCTTTGAGTTTTGTGTTCTCTCTGGAGTGTGGGATTCTTGATGAGTAGGAAAAAGAAAATCACTGCAACTGGGGAAGGAGGTTTTTTTTTTTCAATCTTGGCTGAGCAAATAGAAAAGTCAATCTGCATTGCAATTGTCTATCTCTGTGCACACACATACACTATGCAGCTTGAAATGCCCCCTCTCATCTATGTGTAACTCTCTCTCATCTATCTATCTATCTATCTATCTATCTATCTATCTATCTATCTATCTATCTATCTATCTATCTATCTATCTATCTATCGGGTTTCCTGCCTTAGCAGGGGGTTGGACTAGATGACCTCCAAGGTCCCTTCCAACTTTATTATTATTATTATTATTATTATTATTATTATTATTATTATTATTATTATTATTATCTATCATCTATCTATCTATCTATCTATCTATCTATCTATCTATCTATCTATCTATCTATCTATCTATCTATCTATCTATCATCTACTAATTAAGACAAGGCATTCTGCTTATAAATATTATTACAAAATGATGATGAGTATGCTTCCTAACAATTTAATCTGATTAATTAAGAATTTCTTACCTGTTCACCTACATTCCACACCACTGTTGATCCTTTCCATCTTGTACTAAAGTGTATACAATAAGCAGGAGTCATTTGGATTTTTTAAAAAAGTTAAATGTTTAATAGATATATATATATAAAATCTCACTCCCATCAATGGGCCATGCTCCACTTGGTGCAAATTACAATTTCCAAATGACTGTAGGCAGTGCTTTTTTTGTAAAAGAAAAAGGTGCCGGAACTCACACGTCACAAAACCCACCTTGCCTACCCTACAAGGTTCCATCCAAAAAAGGTGCTGGAACTCCATTCTGAGCATTCTATGACAAAAAAAGCCCTGACTGTAGGAAGGGTGGTGTGAAAGGTGAGAACTCATTCTAGCATGTTTCAGTCTGATTGGCTGAGACCTAGAAGGGTCTAAACCCAGCAGAGGTTAAAATTTTGTTTTACTAAAGACATGTTGGGCAGGGTTGAAGGAACATGCAAAGGGAGAAGACCAACAGTGCAATGGATTGATACAATTACATCAACCAGAGGTTTCACTCTAACAAGGATTAGCTGCCTGACTGAAGATTGAGTTCAGGACAGCTGTTTACACAACTGCCATAAATCAACATTGACTTGATGGCAACTAACATTGTCATATCTGGACTGCATAGCCACTAGATGGGGATAAAGAGATACGGAAGACACTAATTCTCAGCTGCCATTTTCAAATAGAAAGAGCGATAAATTATATAATAAATAATCATTAATACTGTATGAAATATTCACTTCATGTGGAGAGATGGGAGAAAGAAAACAATATATTCAGTCCTTGGTAAAAGAATGAGTTTTTAACAGGTACCTAAAATGTGTTATATAGCAGGTGTCCCTTGAATAATAGATATAATTTTAATTAAATTCAATTTAATTATCAATGGAAACAGTATCTTTGAGGACTTATTCCACCAAGGAAGGCAAACTCCTGAATGAGCTAGCTGGATCAAGCATTAATCTGGATGTATCTGAAATGAAAATGTCATTATTGTGATGGAATGCAGCGAGGAGATCAATTCCCAGGAGGGAGGGAGGGAGGGGGTGCATTTCAAGAGGCAACTCAGTCCAGATATTGTGTGTTAAAGAAAGAGGATGAAGGCAGCCCCTCCCTAAAAGCTCTCAGAGAATATGATAGATGCAGATAGCAGAATGCTTCAATTTGGCACGATTGATGTCAGACCCCCCCAAACCAGGAAAGACACATGGTGGTTCTTCCAAGTGTTTCCAATCCCTACCTTGCCTTTTTCCCCCCAAGTGACTGCAATCACTTGAGTTCTCCAGTATAATGAATGACAAAGCCTAACAGATTTTAGATACTTTATGGCTACCCTTGGATTGGAACTAGGGGAAAAAAATTCTTCCTTGACACAGGATGACTTCCACTCATCTCACATAAGGGCTGGGGAAGAGAGGAAAACAATGCCATGAGAGATTAGCAGAAACAAAATATTGCCATGGCATGCTTGTTTGTTTATTTAGATGTTTGTTTATGCATACTTCACTATGTACAGATTTACAAATCATAACATGAAATGGACCCCTACACATATCCCAAAAGTGCTTTTTCAAAAGGCGGTTGGACTTTGTTTTTCCTTGAAGACATTTCACTTCTCCTCTCTTCATTCTGACTGAAGAAGTGTCAGAACTGAAGAAGCTTCTTGGATAAGAATCAAAACATCTTCAAGGGGAAAAAAAGTACAGTTGCCTGTTGATAAAGCACCTTTGGGACAACCTTGACCTGGATGACTGAAAATCTCCACAGACAAGTCTACACACAGTAGTCAAAAGCTGCTTAAGTTCTGGTTAAGCCCTAATAAGGTGCTCTTCTAGATTTTTTTTGAAAACCACTAGGGATATGTTTATTTTGGTCAGTTGAGCACCCCTTGTTTGAAGTCTGAAATGCTATAACCATCAGACAAACCTATACTATGTCAGAGGGGGAAAAATAGATTTTTCCCTCTACTCGTATATACTCAATGCGATAGATAATTTTGCAGTAAATGGGTGAAATGGCACATCACTGATTATTATGGAGACATTTATTTTGATTTTAGACTAAGTGTGCCATGATAAAAATGTTGTTTCAGCTCTGTTGCAGTAACTTATCTCATGAATCCATTACCATCTCCTTTAAAGAAATAAATTCTGTTAGCTGAGATAATACACTGCCTGGTTTGGTAAAGACAAACATTAATTAGTAATCAAAACAGCTCCAAAATTTGGATCAGTTCAAGTCAACTGCTATGAGAGCTTAGCTATTATTTCTGAGCTCTGAAAACTAGACTGCTGAAGATGAATGAATCAAGCATAGAAATTATTTTGTGGGTACCGTCTCACATCTGACACTGGTTTTAATCTGGCCTATTATACAGGCTCCAATGATATATTGCAAAGAATTTCTCTTTGTGCATATATGTCAAGTCAGAGGACTCTGCAGCAAAACATGATGTTAAAATAATGATACACATTATCAGGCAAATGACACCATTACATACATACTTCACAACTCATGCACGCACATTGCTTGCAACATTTGTGTAATAACATCATCTCACAATTTCCATTGTTTGCCTACCTTCACTCTCTCCTGTAAATTTCCATGTATCCAATACGATTTGTGGAAAATAAGATTTGTGTTTTTTTAAAAAAAAACCTTTACAGTAATATTTGTTAGTATGTGGGCAGATTTATATGTATATGTATGTATGTATTTATGTATGTACTGTAGGTACAGAGAAAAATGTTTGATGAATTAATAAAACAGAATTAGAGAAATTTTGCATGAAAGTGGAGTTGAAGATTGGTTGCTGAATGCACTAAAAGCAAGAATCATGTGTGAAAACAAACAGAATGCTTAGCAAATGGTTCAAGGTGAGCAGAAAGTTAAAGAAAAGAATATGTGATGTCCCCTTGGTCTGTTGCAAGGAATGATTGTTTAGCAATGCAGAAATAAAAGCTGTACATAAAAGCATGCTTCACCCCATTTTGCTATATGGGAATGGGAAGTGAGTATTTTAGGAGAAACATAAAAGTAGGTTGGTTGCAATGGGAATGACTGGTACTTAAGACTAAGACTCCTGGATTAAACTAGAAGGGATAAAGTCAAGAATGAATGGTAATGGGTAAATGGAGATTGAATGGAAACCTGAGTGAAGTAGGTTGAGTGGTTTACTCATGTAGAGAGAATAAATGAGCATAGAATTGGAAAACAAATCTATGAAAGAAAAATGAATAGCTTGGCAAAAGACCAAGAAAGTTTTGTTGGATGCAGTTTATGAGATCCTTCAAAAAGGAGAAGTGAAAAACTTAAGGAGCAAAGGGCAAAGAGGTATATGGATGTGTTGGAAACTTGGATGAATTGTAAGCTAGAAAGGTATAGTGAAATACATTGCATGGTATAAATATATACTACTATATAGTATACATAGTATGGCTTCCAGTTAGGCATCATGGCCTGACGGATGCAGGAAGATGGGGCTCTGTCTTCCACATTCGATTTTGCCCTGCTGGGGACCCTAAAAAGGGTCGAAAGTCACCTTGGAGAGGCAACAAAGAAGGAGGGGACCCTCATTGATCATGGAGGGGCAGCGGCCCATTTGATCTGAGGAAGCCCTCCAAACTGGTGGGGGAAAGACTGGCCACATTTGTGTGGCCAGTCAGAAGCTGCTGACAACTGAAGAAAATAAGCACTAATGAGCAACATTTGAGCAACGTGGATAGAACTGGGTGAGACTTTATCCTCTCTTTATGACTTTAAGATTTTTTCCTGGAAAAAAATGCCCAAAGCAAAGAATCCCCCCCCCCCGAGGAAAGAGGGAAGTGGAATTTCCACCCATTCCCTCAGGAAAAGAAAAGCGGTGAACTAATTGCTTGGGGGAAAACAGAGAAAGTTACAAGATTAATTTGGAATCAATACAGATATATAGCTTTGAAATAGGACTAAAAGTGCTTTTGAGACTTTTTTTTTTAGAAAAGAGACTTGAAAAGTTTGTAATATAAGTTTGGATTTAAAAAACTGGAAGATGGCACCATGGCACAACAATCTATTATGCTTTTAGACCCGTGTCATGGAGCTATTTCTCTGTAGAAGAAACAGAGGAACTGATTGAGATGATGGAATACCTTGGATTATAAACTTTTGATTGATGAACAACATTTAACAGCTTTTTTCTCTCTGGACAGAAAGGACATGTTTTTCAATGGACAGAAAAACTTGAATTTTGCTTATATTTGTTTAGGGGAGGCTTAAGGATAGACTGATAGGCTGGTTCGAGAATTTGGAGTTCAAATGACAATTGACTGAAACTTTAAATCCCTAAATAGATTGGACTATAAAGACCACATACAAAAACAAAATGGATGTTCCATACTTAGCCTTAAATGGTAAAAAACCATCCCTAACACTTGTCTTCAAAGCCCCCGCTTGACATACCAACAAGAAAATGTTGATGAATCTCAGAAATAAATTTTTTCTATGTTGAAATCAATCCAAGAGACAACTGTTTTATTACATGATGAGACTAAAATGATGCAAAGGAGATAAAAGAACAATTTTCTAATCTAAGCCTACAAATTCAGAAAATGATTATAAAGAAGGAACTAATAACCCAGAAAATAGAAGGAAAACTAGAGAAAGTGGATCCAAAGATGGAGGACCTAAAGGAAGGCAGCAGCAGATAGACTCAGACAAACGAAGAATTAGAAGACGTAATGATAATACCAGAAATGGAAAAGATACCTTACTTGTCAAGATCTCAGAAGACATTTGAGAATAAGGAAGAAAAGCTGATCAAACGGAAGATAAAATTGTTAGGAGACTTGTGGAAAATTGGAGAAGGAGGGAGGCTGTATAATGAATATAAATGAGCTGAGCATTCTTCCAAAAATACTTTAATCAAGTTGCCTTTCTTATTCCAAACAATATACACAAAAATAGAGGAAGAACTACTTGATGATTCAAATGCATTGACTTGGAATGTTAGTTGGCAAAAGAAGAAAGCTGGAGTAAGACTGAAGAAAATAGAGCTTTTGACCTATTAGATGGGATATTATACCATTAAATAGATGTTTGAACATGGCTAAGAGAACCGACAATTGTTAGAAATAAAAGTATTATTATAACTAGACAGATAGGATCTGCAACTAGAATACTATATTTTGGTATGAGAAGGGAAATATGAAAATGCTAAGAGGGTCTGAAAAAGGGAAGCTTTTGGTTACCCAAATATAATTTATTATGAGAAAACTATAAGCGATAGAGACACTTTGAACATTGATGGGAAATCAACATTTTAAAAAAGCGGGAAAAACAGGATATTGATTGAACAAATGGATTTTAAGTGCAAATGCAATTGAGATGTCTTGGTTAGAAAAGATATTTTAAACTGACACTATTGATATTATGCATAATATTAGAAAAATGTGATAAAGATGTTGATATTCAATTGTATATGTATTAATAGCAATAAGAATTGTGTTTGCCTAGTGTGGAAAAATGTATACCACTGGAAGAAGAGAGGAAGCACTGGATGGTGCAGTATTGGATCTAGATTGAGGAAGGCCATGGCCCAGGGGTTGAGGATCCCTGACTTAAAGCATAGGCTAGTAGGGGAAATCTTTCCAGCTGATTGTCATTTGAAGATGCAGGGGTGTTAAGGCTGGAGCTCCTGAACTCTCCCATAGCCAAAGAAACATATCTTGAGAAGAAGCAAATCAGCAAGGAACGAAACTCTTGCTTTTACTGGTTCAGTAAAATGCTTTCCAAGTGAGAGAAAGATAATCTCTTAATGTTTCTATGTTTTGATAGCACCCAGTGCCCTGAAAAAGAAAAGCTACTCAAACATGGAATGTAGCCAAATCTGAAGAATTTACTAGATGTTTCCTCCTTCTTCATTGAGCAGCACACTGTGAGCTCATTTGGCAGATGTACATTTTATTGGTCATTTGCTTTACTTATGAAAATTATTCAGAGTACCATCAAGGCTGCAGTTCATGACTTGCATTAGAGATTTCAGCAAGCCAATGAAAATTCTGACTGTATGGCTCCTTGTCCATTTCCTTCTCCACTGAACTGTTGACCTCACTACCAGTTAAACTTTTTTGTAGCTAGGACTCCACTTAGATTTTGATTGCATGCCAAAGGTTGTACTCCCACAAATACATGGGACGAGGACATAATTAGAGTTGATTCAATACTGTAGAATTGATTCAATAAAAATGCAATTAAAGTTACATTAATCGCATTAACTCAATAAGATTTCATTTGCATCAATCTTGACTCTTGGTTGCTTCTTTATTATTTATTTATTACATATATAAATCTCCCCAGCTCCATAGGGACTTTGGATGTGGTAATGTCGGGCTGTGTAATATTGAATTAAACCATACTTTGCCACTGCATCCAAATATGACAAATTATGTCCTCTTTTGCATATGATATGCTTGCAATTGCAACGTGCTGGTTGAGATGAAATAGTAGGTTGGAATCTTGGCTTAGGAATTCAAGCCATAGTTTGTTTTCATGTTTTAATGAAATGTTAATCTGTAGTAAGCTTTAGTCAATGAAAGGAAAAAGGGAACATGAAATAAAAAAAGGGGGGAAGAATGGTGTGATCTTAAGTGTATCTGCTTAGGCACAGAATGAGAGATTTCTGGATGGAATCAATGAATAAAAATGTGTGGTAAATTGGATGGCCCTCATAGCATGTTCTGAAGTCATATTTTCAAGCACCATTTTGTTTTTAAATAATTTTTTTTAGAGGAAAGGCTTACTGTAAGAGAATACCTTGTCTGGCTCCCTAGTGCAGGGGTAGGCAACCTTGGCTCTTTTATGACTCGTGGACTTCAACTCCCAGAATTCCTGAGCCAGAATTCTGGGAGTTGAAGTCCACGAGTCATAAAAGAGTCAAGGTTGCCTACCCATGCCCTAGTGAGAGCAAGTAGCTTGCTTCTTTTCTTGATTCTTAATGAAGCTTTGCTGTGTCAGCTAATGTTGTGTCCAGAATTGGTGCAGTGGATCCATTCCATCCTCCAGAGCACCTGGAGAAATGTTCAACATTCAAATTGAATTTATTTTCCACGAGCCAGAAGAAATAACAAAGCCCAGAAGTCCAAAGAAATATCCAGGATGTGGCTATCGTAATTCATATTTTTGAAATTTCCAGTCTGTACTAGACTATTGCTATTGCTATATGCAACTGCCTGGATTTGTAGACTACCAAAACTCTCATTCCGTTTATCTGTTTGTTGGTTTGTACCTTTAAAGTTAGCCCAAATGGTCTATTAAGCTGCAATACCTTTTTGAATTAAATAATCCAGATTCTGCTAACTTAAAGGGTACATTAAAAATATAGGCCTGTGGAATTCAGATTTTCATGATATTCAGACCAGTTTTATTTTCCAAGTTGTGGCCATTGCAGTGTCCCCATGGTCATGTGATTTCTGAGGCTCCCTACCAGCTTCCCACAGGAAAACTCAATGGGGAAGCCAGCAGGAAGTCAAAGTCACTCCTACTCTCGCTCTCCTATAGTCTTCCTGTTTACCTCAAAGGTGCTTTTCCAAGAGGCAACTGGACTTTCTTGTTTTTCTTTGAAGACTTTTGCTTCTCAGTTGAAGAAGCTTCTTGGATGAGAAGCGAAACGTCTTCAAAGGAAAACAAGAAAGTCCAGTTGCCTCTTGGAAAAGCACCTTGGAGACAGCCATGACCTGGATGACTGAGAGTCTCCATAGGCCTCTTCCTGTTTATCTATTTAAGTAGGTTAATATTGACTTCATTAAGAAGCCCACTTGCCAATACAATTATTTTTCTATTTATAATATATGCTATTTTTAAATAATCAATCCAGCATTGGGGTAATTTTTTTTTAATGTTCATTCTGGCCACATCAGACTGCACGATGTTTCTTTCAAAGAATGACCCAATGGGTCACAAGGTCGCCTGGTAGCATATATAACTCTGAATTTCTTCAAGATTCAGCAGCTACCTTTCTATTTCCAGACTCGGTGCAAGGAAATTTGTCTTTTCTTTTATAGCTTTAAATGAAAGAACACTTTTTTTTCATCATGTTCTCTAGCATGCTTTCCAATCAATCTGAGAGAGCCTGGTACATGTTCTTTTACCAATTGAAGCTAGCTAATTCCCATCCTTGATTTGAGTTGCTATTGTTGCTACTTAAATTGGGGAGAAAGGTCCACTTGTATGTGCTGATTTGTAATTGAAATCACAGGTATAATGGACTACTCATGTGCTAGAGGCAGAGCCTGTTAACTTTTTAAAATAAAGTGTTGTGTGGATGTTCGTTTATAGACTTATTATATTTAAAGCAAAGGGTTTTTTTAATATTACAAACTTGTCTCAGAAATTGTACAGAAATCTGGGTCACTCCATCTGCTTTGGCTAATCAGTACTGAGTGCAACTAATTCCTGCTATTGGAAAACACAAAGGAATATTTGTGTTGTTTTTTTTAAAAAAATCAAAACTGAATTTAGTAGAGAAATCATTGCATGAGTTCTGAGGAGATATAAGATGGATTAGTTCTGTCTTGCTTGTTAGATTCAACTATTTTGGTAAAACAACAGCCTTAAAATTTCACACAAAGTGTATGACAAATCAGTTAAATCAGAGAGTACCTTATTTTCTTGATCTGCAGAAATATTACAACAATAGAATTATTATACACAAAGCAAACACCAGACAAAAACTGAAGGCTTGGGTGCATTGCAAAGGAGACCCAAGGTGAAGCTTAGTTGTGTTTTGAAGTAATCAGTTTGCAATTAATGTTTATTCTGACGATGCTTTGGGTCCTTTAAAAAAATAATAATAGGAATTTCCATGCATAAGTAGAGCCAATAATAAAATCTGGAGAAAGTTCACAAGTTGGCTATGAAAATGTCAGTTGCCTCATCCAATCAGTAAGCATATGTATGTCATTTTTCATTCTGTTTATCTTATGTTTTAGCACTTGGAAGATCACGGGTTTGTCTGATCTTTTACTAAGACTGTATTAATCTTGAGAGTTAATTTCTGCTCAAACAATGGGATCCATTCTCTAACGGGTGGAGCAGTCCAACTAGATTTAGATACATGGTAGAGGACAAAAGGAGAAAGAAAATTATCCTTTTCTAGCAAATGACTTTGTGTCAGCTGAAACTCAGATCCAACAATGGTGCTTATGATTTTGTATGAGCAAAGAATTCCATGCTAATTATAATTACCAAGGTATTTTTTAGTGACAGGGTAGACAGATATCATAGAATCATCAACTGTGTGAGCTTGATGGGTCCTTATAATCAATTCAACCCGATGAGCATTACTAGATGCACTGAGGACCATCATCTTGTTGGTGATGGCCATTGGTATTATGCTATAAGCCATGCCGCCTTCACCACAGAATTGAAAGCTCCTTCCCCATCCTCTATCATTTTCCATGGCTCTTCCTAATTCACATTTATTTTTCTTTCCTAGCATTTTCTTGCAAGTGCAAGATCTGCTTTTTTTCAGATCAACCAAGTATTGATCTGTTGGGTATGAGAGGAATTGATTATCCATCTTGTACCCAAGCCTCAGGTTGTGGGCTGAGAGAAAGTGATTGGCCCAAGGTCACACAGATGGCTTTTATGACTAAGGCAGGACTATAAGTCTCCTGGTTTCTAGCATGGTACCTTAACCACTAGACCACAGGTCTGCAACCCGCGGCTCCGGAGCCGCATGCGGCTCTTTCAGCTGTCTCCTGCGGCTCCCAGTCCACTGCCATGCAGTCCAAAAAAAAAAGTGGGACTAAAAATGTTCAACCAATCAATTCAAATATGCAGGGTAGGTGCATATCTCGCCTTGGCTCCACTCTTCAGTCAACCCCTGTTCTGCGCATGTGCGCATGTATACACATGCGCACACATTTTTTGCGGCTCCCAGTTTTTCCTTTTGTGAGGGAACCGGTTCCGAGTGGCTCTTTCCCTGTTTCAGGTTGCTGACCCCTGCACTAGACCAAACCAGGTCTCTGAGTATTTATCTTACTGCTCTGCATTATCTTGACTGCACTTATCTGGACTTACTTTGAACAAACGTTATTATACAATATATTATAATGCAAGTAACTAAACATATTTTTTATGATTCTACTTAAAGCATATCTAGGATGATATTCTTCTGGTAATGTCCTACTGATAAAGAAGATTATTAGTTGCTCAGGGTTAAAATGAGGGCTTGTTGGTGTTTGCTGTCTGTGCTTGGTTGTTTTCTTGCAAATTTCATTACCCAAACTAAGTAACACCATCAGTGCTAGGGAAATGAAAAGCCTGCAAGAAAACAATACAGAGGACCTCTCAATGTCTTGCTGGAATGTCTCAGATCTTCACAAGCATAGCTCAGAATTTACAAGAATCTGTCCCTGGCTTCATGGATCCAGCATTCTCCTGCAGCAATTGATGGGCAATGAACATTATGATACATGCCCTAAAACCACTCTTTGAATCATGAACTAATTCAGACTTGCTTATAGATTTTTATCTCAAGGTTAAATACTCAAGGCTCTTCTGGACAGCTGCAGGATTAAATCAATTTGAGACCCTTACTAATGCCATCCCAGGGTGTTACTATGGCACTCTGTTCTGCTGTCTTTCTGTTACAGTTATTGTTACTATTATTATTTTCATAAATGAAGAATTCACATTTCCAAGTACTATATCTGGTGGAGTGGGTATCTTCTCTTTTGGGGTGGGTTTAAGGTAGTTTGTTTCCTAATCTGAAGTACAACTAGTCCATTTGGGAAACCTTCCTGAATTGGTTATTGCTAGCTGAATGTAGGAGATGACCAGACTGAGCCCGAGGGAGGGGTCAAACACATCATCAGTCAAGAGTTCCTGTGCACCCACAAGATAGATAAGTCCAGCCCACCTTGAATATCTTTCTTAACTCCCATTAATATCCCTTGACCGTTAGTAGCTCAGATTCTTGTAGAGAGGTTAAGCTTGCAATAAACTTTTATACTCATTAGAACTGCATGAATCTCCTGATTTCCCCAGTGGTTGACCCTGAACATGGCATTTCCAAAATAGCAATTTAGTTTAGGACTCACACTCTAGCTGCAATGGAATATAATTTGGAGCAAGAGACAACTCAGTACAGATAGCTTACATGAGAGAAAGAGGGTGAAGACAGCTCCTCCCTAATAGTTTCCAGAGTGTGTGGGAGCTATGCTTATGTCTGTAGGTGAGGAACAATAAAGAAATCTGCTTGCAAGAATCACGTTTGTCTTTCTTGGTTTCTGGAGCCTGACACTAGCAAACTGAACACAGCTGGATTCTTCCTTTTGAGCTATTTTACATGAAATGATGATTTCACTTTCTCTGATGCTATGATTGGTGCGTCTTAAGAAAAAGAAAAGTGGTTGGATTACATTGTGATATATGACTACAGGTAGTCCTTGACTTGCAACAATTCATTTAGTGACCATTCAAAGTTACAACAGCAATGAAAAAGGGACCATTTTTCACACTTTACAACTATTGCAGCATCTCCATGGTCATGTGATCAAAATTCAGATGCTTGACAACTGGCATGTACTTATGACAGCTGCAGTGTTCTGGATCCATGTGACCATCTTTTGCAGCCTTCTGACAAGCAGAGTCAATGGGAAAGCCAGATTCACTTAACAACCTTGTTACCAACTTAACAACTGCAGTAATTTACTTAACAACTGTGCCCCATAAAATGGGGCAAAATTCACTTGACAAGTGTCTTGCTTAGCTACAGAAATGTTGGGTTCCCAAGTTAAGAACTACCTGTGCAGATTCTAGTTTGCAGCAAGAAGTCAGCAACATGGTTCTCCTGGAACCCAAGACCATCCCTCTCTTCCTCGCAAATGGTGCTAACAGTTCCACACAATGGCCACAAAAATTTTGGGCTCATTTGTGGTTGTAAGTCAAGCACTACCTGTAAGTGTTTAGATCTAATATCCATATATGCCTAGAAGAGGATGAGTAGGTTGAAAGAAAGAACAGCCACCAATTTATAAGCAACTTCACTTGAGTATCTAAGAACAGATCTTGATTCTTAATTTCAGTGGCAAATATTTCATGACAGCACTGTCAGCTCATTAAAGATTTACCATTGCCACGTTAACCTTAATGCTCTCTATTTATAAGCATGATATTTATTCTACAATTCTAGCATTAGTCTTCACTACAGTTTATTTACAAGTTTCCCTAACATTCTATTTCACTTGCACAACAATTTCATTAGCTGTTCTTGTAGTTTCTAAGTCTTCAGAAACTGTTTCTTTATATTTTCATTACACACACTGGAACAAGCGTGTGTGCTTACGTGTGTTCATTTATTCTGTATCCCATTTTCCACTGACTTGCCGAGTTTCTATGATTTTTAAAAAAACCATACAGGATTTTATCTAAGTTAGGTTTCAACATTCCAGGGTTTCTCAAGCTTGGCAACTTTGTGATGCACAGACTTCAGTTCCCAGAATTCCACAATCAACATAAAGTACCTTAATGCTGCCAGCTTTGAGAAACACTGCAACAGATATTAGTCCATGTATATATCTCTGTGTTTATACACACATGCAGACATGCAGTGTTTTTGACTGAAGAAATCAACATGCTAATATTAAGGATTGTGCTGACAGATGTTTTAGCAAATATTTGGCTAAACACAAAAATGCAGCTTGAGAAAGATGCACGTGTTTTCAAATTTGAGGAATAGTTTTCCTTTTGAAACCAATGTGATGATTGCTCTCTTTTCTTGGAATAAGAAATAAAACCAGCTTGCCAGCCGCAGCCGCCTTCAAAATGTCATGACCCAAGAAAACTAGAGCAAGACAGTTAAGCTCAAAAGCTCATCACTACTTGATTGATGCCAGCCATGAAAGCCTGAACCACTATAGAAGAAATGAAAAAGGATCTTTTAAAAGTTAAATATGACCTTTCTTTTTTTAACGATGAGCCTTAGCTTTTCTGTATTAGTAAAGTAATCACTCCTTTTAAGAGTAAACTCAGGTGCTAAGACTCTAGCTGAAATTGGGAAACCAATAGTTGTGTCAGTCTAAGCAAGTCCACACATCTTAAAGTTGTCAAATTTGAAAAGCACAGGTCTAGGATCATGAAGGAGATGTGGTCTCTGATGGCATCTCCAACACCAACTGACTTTCTTAGTAGGAAATGTTTTTGTCCTAATAAAGTTGGTTAGTCTTAAAGATGCCCTAGCGACATGAGTTAGGCTTGAAGATGAGCTTGCCTTCAAAAGTTGTGAGTGCTCTATTACTGGAAGCTTTCAAAAGAAGACTGGACAGCCATTTGTTTGAAATAGTATAGGGCAGTGATGGCGAACCTTTTAGAGACCGAGTGCCCAAACTGCAACCCAAAACCCACTTATGTATCGTTGGATGCCGGGTGGGTGTGGCCCGCTGGGTGGGTGTGGCTGCGGTGGTAACGGCAGACTGGGTGGGACTAAAAAGTTCAATCAATCAATTCCAACTTTGTGAGATCTTTTTTCGCCCCGTGAGAAATTGAAATTGATTGATTGATTGAACCTTTTTTTTTTTGCACACGGCGGCGGAGGCCTAAAGCGAAAAGGTTTTATAAAACCCAGCTGAAGGCCTAGGACTGGGGTGACGGCACATGTGCCCATAGAGAGGGCTCTGTGTGCCACCTGTAGCACGCGTGCCATAGGTTTGCTACCAGGGGTATAGGGTTTCCTGCTTGAGTAGGGGGTTGGACAAGAAGACCTCCTAGGTCCCTTCCAACTGTGTTATCCTATGATTCTTAGATGCTATCTAATTCTATGTCTATTTACCTGAAAATGGGAGCACAAACAGCAGGAGGAAAACCTCAGCATATGTGTGGAAGTTCTGATGTTTTCCCCCTGATATCGTAGGGAGACTTAACACCCTCAGGCTGAATGTCAGATGCAAAAGAAAAACAGACCATTTGGGAATGGAGAAGCAGAGAGCTGGGAATACAATGTTTTTCTTGGAAGGAACAACTGGGACAGACAATATGCACATTTCATTAAATGTAATTGATTCATTCATTAATAACAACAACAGAAGATTCATCAACTAAAACATTTTAATTAGTGGAGAACCATATTCCTCTTTTTCCCATTAAAACATTGTATATAATAGAAAACATGTAAGAAATCAGTTTCAAGGAATATATATTCCCACTTTGCAACCAAGTGTAGGTGGAATTTCCTTGATTTCTTTATCAGCTGATTAAAGTGGTGGACAAGGATAGTACAGACCTAAATTCAAGGTTGGAAATATGGAAATTCATTGAAAGATTTGGGCTCTCTCTCTCTCTCTCTCTCTCTCTCTCTCTCTCTCTCTCTCTCTCTCTCTCTCTCTCTCTCTCTCTCTCTCTCTCTCTCTCTGTGTGTGTGTGTGTGTGTGTGTTTGAGGAACTTCCTAGAGTTGTTGGGAGAATAAAATGAGGGTATAGTTGCATGAAGCATGGGATATTACTTTAAGAAATCCATAAATGTATATTTTACTTTGTTTCTTTAATCAGAAATAGAAAAGCAGCTCTGCAATTTTACAGCATAAGTTGAGCGCCATTTGACATATATGCAGTATTAGGATGTGCATAGAAAAGGGCCAGGCTTGCATGATAACACTATGATAATGATACCCTCCTGAATGCTATTGGGAAGAGCCATGCAGAATTGGCCAAGGCACGTGACTTCAGCCGGCATTTGTGTGTTGCAAATTGATTATGGGCCATCAAGTTATTTTTGACTCCTAGTAACTTCAGAGATTTTCTCCTAGCAGACAATCTATTCCTAACCCATTCTTTCAATCTCCCAATGGTGCACTAATTACAACTTTAACTGAGGTTTGTTGTCAAACTCCTATGTTAATGAAAAGATTCCTGTTTCCATTTCCTATTTGACTTCTGTGTGTATATACAGTAGACTACTGTAAACCAGATATTTCCAACATGGTCAAACATGCTGTCCCTGTGGGCTTATATGTCAGGCTTCCATGACTGAAACTTGGCAGCTTATCGCAGATCTCTTGACACTTCAAGCTACACACTTAGCTCCATTGCTTGATTAGACATGGCAGAAGGCTCACCTACAGGGCTCAGATAAATAAGAATCTTTATTGAGGGCAAGTACAAAGCCATATGAAGCTGCTGATTGCTCATTGCCAGTGAGGCAGGGCACATAACTTTTGAATCCTTGGTAGTTTCAGTTGGTTGTTTCTTCCTTTTGTCCTCCTCCAGAAATTAACAGGCTCCTGGCCCAGAGTTTGGTAGGCCTTGAAGCCAACTGATTAATGTTTACCACCCCTGGCCTGAGAACTCATGATTACCACTTCAACTCTCCTCATATTATGAAATTGGAGCCCAGGATGTCTGAAAAGCTCTATGCTGGGGAAGATCAGAAGGTTGGGATGGAGAGTATGATCCCATGTGGCAATTGCTATTTCTAGGTAAAAGGAAAAAAAAAGTAAATTGAGGCCAGAAAGCTGCCCCATGAATCTCAGTCCTACCTTGCAGCCTCAGAATATCGCTCTAAGCATCGGAAGACGGCAGCTTGACGAAGATGGTTGCGAAAATAGGCAGGGTTCAGAATTATACTCCTTCGAAAACAGCAAGTAAATATTCAGGTCAAAGACCTAAAGTGACATAATATGGTAGAACCATTTAACATCTAACTCTGGACAGTACAGATAGTCCTTGACTTACAACTTGTCACTTAGCAGGTTCAACGTTACAACATAAGTTGACCCTGCTACCTCGTGGTCACATTTTTTAGTGCTCAGCAACCAGCCTGCATTTATGGTTCTTTTCAGCAGCCCACAGTCAGGTGACTGTAATTTATGATTTTTTTTCTGGCAAAAATGCCCGTTGAAGACAACAGGACCATGAGATTCAATTTGTGACGACACATTTGTTTAACAACTGTTGCAAAAAAATGTCACAAAATCAGGTTGGGCACTTGGGTGTCTTGACTGACAACTGTTGTGACATAGGATGGAAATTCTATTATGGTCATAGGCCAAGGACTACCTGAATGTTGGCTGTACTCTACAAGTAGACCTCCATTTACAACCATTTCTTGAGTGAAGATTCAAAGTTACAGTGACATTGAAAAAGTGTCTTATGACCATTTTTCATAGTGTTGCAGCATCCCCAGGGTCACATGAACAGAATTTGGATGTTTAGCAACTGGTTCATATTTATGATGGTTGCAGTGTCCCAGAGTCATGAGGTCACCTTTTGTGACCTTCTGACAAGCAAAGTCAATGGGGAAACCAGATCCACCTAACAACTGTACTACTAACTGCCATGACTCAATTGTGGCAAGAAAGATTGTAAAATGGGGCAAAAATAACAACAGAAATTTTGGGCTCAGTTGTGGTCAAAGGCCAAGACCTACCTGTATATACATGTCCTTCCATTTATTGCTACATTGAAAACATTTTCCAACCCCTTACCTCCCCAATTCCCAACAGTGACATCTATTCTGTTGACAGCTGAGTTAGACAAGCAGGTGTTACTAAAAATAGAATCAAGATCACATAAAGGGTTAATACCACTTTACAATGCCTTGGTAAGGCCACACTTGGAATACTGAATCCAGTTTTGGTCACCATGATATAAAAAAGATGTTGAGACTCTAGAAAGAGTGCAGAGAAGAGCAACAAAGATGATTAGGGGACTGGAGGCTAAAACATATAAGGAATGGTTGCTGGAATTGGGTATGTCTAGTTTAACGAAGAGAAGGATGAGTGGGGACATGATAGCAGTGTTCCAATATCTCAGGGGCTGCCACAAAGAAGAGGGAGTCAAGCTATTCTCCAAAGCGCCCGAAGGCAGGACAAGAAGCAACAGATGGAAACTAACTGAAGACAGAAGCAACCTGGAACTAAGGAGAAATTTTCTGACAGAACAATTAGTCAGTGGAACAACCTGCCTCCAGAAGCAGTGAATGCTCCAACATTGGAAGTTTATAAAAAGAGACTGGACAGCCATTTGCCTGAAATGGTATAGGGTTTTCTGCCTGAGCAGTGGGTTGGACTAGATGACCCCCAAGGTCCCTTCCAACTTTATTATTATTATTATCAAATGTCTATTAAAGCTATGTCATAACTGTAATTTTCATTCATAGTATGGTCTGTTTCAGAGGCAGCAGCTTTACCTTCTCTCCCATTCTCCAAGAATATGTTTCCCTGCCTTTAGTGAGAATTGTAATGATCAGCAACATCCTATATCAGGGGTGTCCAACTGCTGGCCTGTGGGCTGGATGCATCATAGCGAAATTGCACCCACCCCATTGCCGGCAACGGGGAAAAAGTCATGATACGTCACGACACGTCACATGATGTTGCGAGTTTGACACCCTTGTCCTATATGTTATTATAACTGTAATGTATTGGGCTTTGTCTTACTTAAGAATATCACGTGGGGTTAATTCCTGGAAGGTTGCTTAAGCAGGGAAGCTGGCTAACGGCTCCCAGCTTCTCAGACAACCCGTCTCCATCGCCGCCATTGGCTGCTTCTTGGGCAGCAATAGGTTGCTTTAAGCCTATTGGCCGCCACCTAGAGGCCAGGGTATAAATTGCTGCATTCGCAGCCCCGTTTCTCAGTTCAGTTCCTGCAACAAATAAAGAATGATTCTTGCTGAACTCACTCACCTCATCTCGTCAATTAAGCATTGAACCCAGTATATAACAATAACAATGACTTTTTATCTATCATTTGTGTTAATGACTATTCACAATACATACACAAATCAACCACACAAAACTGAGGGAAAGTATTGGGGAGGATCAGGCCCTTGCAGTTGGGATGGTAGATGCTTTTTCTTTTGTAATGACAGGTAGTCCTTGACTTACCACCACAATTCAGCCCACCATTTCTGTTGCTAAGTGAAACATTTGTTAAGTGAGTTTTGCCCCATTTTACGATGTTTCTTGCCACAGTTGTTAAGTGAATCACTGCAATTGTTAAGTTAGTAACTGTTGTGATTCAGGGTCAGTCTGTGGGTTCAGCAGTTGGGTTGGACGACTCAGAGGAGGAGGAGGGGGGTGTTGAAGAGCTTGCTGATGATAGCCTTGAGGCTCCGCAGAGCCCTCAGCCAGGCCCCTCCCACCTGGTCACGACGGAGACCCAGCTGTGTGAGCCTGACAGCGTGGATGAAGATGACCCACAGCTGGCCCTGTTCAAGGACGCCCGACGCAGGAGGCAGTCAATCAGGAGTAAACAGAGGAAGGCAATGGGGCACCTGGGAAGGAGGCAGAGAGAAGCCACGCCCTGAACTGTATAAAAGGGGAATGCATGGGAGGGCTGGTTTGCTGAAGGCAACTGCTTGAATAGTTCCTGTTTCATAGCTCCTGTTTCATGGTTGGTGTCTTGTTTTGCTCTGTTTTATGTTAATAAATTTGGCAGGCTTTATTCCAGCCTCTTGCCATTTGTAAAGGGGTTGTCCCTGCTTTTTCTGCAGGGCCGGTAGCAGGCTGGTACATAACAGTAACACGGTTGTGAAGTGAATCTGGCTTCCCCCTTTGACTTTGCTTGTCAGAAAGTCACAAAAGGGGATCCTGTGACCCAAGGACACTGCAACCGTCATAAATATGAGTCAGTTGCCAAGCATCCGAATTTTGATCACAGGACCACAGGGATGCTGCAGCCATCATAAGTGTGAAAAGCAGTCATAAGTCACTTTTTTCAACTTCAAATGGTCACTAAATGAACTGTTGTAAGTTGAGGACTACCTATCTATCTCACCAGGTAAGCCACCCCACCTGTCTGAAAAACTTTGCACTCTGAGCTCACGTGTGAGATGACAATAAACATCTCACTTATTTAGGAAAATATGTATGCACCACAGCAGCTCCTTGCATATTTTCTGCAAAACTAGATGTGCATTGCCATCTCAGGATGGAAAGGGCTCTATGAAAGACCTCATTATTATTATTGCTATTATTATTTCAACTTTATATAATAATGATTATATTTCAAAATCTGCCCTTGGGGAACACTAAAGTTCCTTGAAAGCTACCAGAATTCCTTAATGCAGGACAAGCTAGATGTTAAACTCGTCCTCCCAGTTAACATCAAAATTAAAAGTATACAATTAGAAGCCAGTTGGGGTAAGGGGAAATATCTACTGACACCAAGGAATTTATTTAACTCTTTCTTGGCCTGATCTGACAATGATAAACATTTCTCTGAATGTAAAACTCACCTGTGGGAAGTAATTTCTTCCAGTCCTGCATCAGGGAGAAAACTGTATGAGGACCATTTCACCTACTGTGAACTTGGATAAGTATCTTGATTGGCCCTTTCAAGGGATATTGTTTGCATTTCAAGAAATGCATGTTCAAGACAGACATTCAGTTAATAATTGTCTATTGTTTGGTTCTAAGAAGATTAGTAAATGGAAAAATAGCTTTCTCATCACTGAGGGCCTTGTTTTTCAGATGTGCTATAAATTACAGCATCACCCAGTTGCTGAAGCTTTATAAAGGCCGTCTACCTTACTGCTTTTCTGGCACCCCATTGGTTGTGTGTCCTTAGACGTTTAGCTGGCCTAAACTATACCAAAATGCAATTTACTGCCCCCCTGCCACATTGTGTGTTATTCTTATACCCCGTGCACAGGACATATTAAAGAAAAGGATTCTGCTTCGCATTATCTCTATCCCCTCTGGCCAGGGAAAAATATCTACTGCTCACTCATAGCTAAGATGGGGATGGAAGCAAGGAAGAGTCCTGCTTGGTCAAATGGCTTATCCATCTTTTGAAAGTCACTCAGCTTTGCACAACCTCTCAACCCCTGAATGCTGAGACTGGGAAAGGCAACAGGAGAAGGAGGAACTGATATATTTCCTGCAAGGTCACCAGACATATAGATCTCATCTGAGTGCTAAGCCCTTGTTTAAAAGCAGATTGACTAACAAGTAACACAAAGGGAAAAGTACAACAGGATGGCTCCATCTCACTTGACTGAGTAAACTCCTGGGGTTTCTATCCGCAGAAAAGCTGCTAGATCTGGATTTAAAAGTAGCTTGATTAATTGGACATAGCAGAATAGCTTGATTAATTGGACATAGTACAGTGATAGTATAGTGATAGTGTTACTGTTGCACCATGCAGCCCCTCAAGGATTGTTAACTGTTCTGTGTAGCCCCCAGGGGTTGTTACCCATTATTGGGCTGATCGTGTTTTTAAAAGCGAGCAATTGGTTGGGAGATCTGGCAGGTACAGGGAAAGAGGCCCATTTAAAAGATTTATATACTCCCGATGGCCCAAACAGAATAATTCTGAAAGATAATGCTAATAATGGAGGTGGCACAGCTCACCAGCTTAAACTGGCCGATAGATTCTAACCCAGCGGCTCCCAACCTTTTCTATAGCCTGCACCCCTGGAACGCTTCTGATACATTCTCGCACCCCTTACAAAAGTTTGAAATAATGGCAGCAAATTATGCATATACACTATAATTTTGAAAAGCCAACTTTTCTCGCCCCCTGGAATATCATCTCGTACCCTCAGGGTTTGCAAGCACCCCTAGTTGGGAGCTCCTGTCCTAACCATTAGGAACCATCTGACTGTGAAGCTTTGCAAGAGATATCCAGCAATCCTTGACCTCTCCAGCAGAGGTCCCCAACCTTTGGGGCACTAGGGACTGGTTCCATGGAGACAGTGTTTTCCACAGAGCAGAGAGTGTGTGGTTTTGTGTGCTGCCTGCATTCCATGGATGGGGCTTTGCTTGTTTGTGCAGACCAGTTACTGGCATGCCAGAGTCCGGTACCAGTCCATGGCCCTGGGGTTGGGGACCCCTGCTCTTCAGTATGCACTTTAAATGCAGGTAGTCTTTGACGTACGGTGTTTGTTTAGCCGTTTAAAGTTTTCCAAGTTTCAATAGCACTGAAAAAAAACGTGACTTATGACCAGTTCTTGCACTTATGCACCTTGCAGCATCCTTATGGTCACATGATCAAGATTCGGGTACTTGAGAACAGAACATGTATTCATGACAGTTGCAGTATCCTGGAACCATGTGATCACCACTTGTGACCTTCTCAGCCAGCTTCCAACAAGCAAACTCAAAGGCGGTAGGTGGGTTTGCTTTATGACCATGTGATTCCCTTAACAATTGCAGTGATAGATTTAACCATGGCAAAAAGTTTATAAAATGGGATGTCATTCACTTAAGATACCTCCTTGCTTAGCCATAGAACTTCTGATCCCAATTACAGTCCTAAGCCAAGGACTACCAGTACATAAAAATTAATACAAAAGATACAACCATTCTGAAATTGATACAAGAAAATCCTTATATTCAAATAAGCAGATATACATAGGTCATGACAATTATACTCCTTCCTACTTTTTTTTCCCTTTTCTGAAACTCCCAGTCAATTCTTCTTTGCACTGGGCCACAGTACTGTCCCAGTAAGAAACACGCTGTTTGTTGAAAACCAAACATTAGCTACAGCAGTGTCACCAAATCCAATGTGTGTGTGTGTGTGTGTGTGTGTGTGTGTGTGTGTGTGTGTGTGTGTGCCATTTTTACAATAAACTTGCTTAGAGACAGGTTAACAAACTGGCTGATCGCTGGGACTCTTGCAAAAGATTTTAAAGGTGATTATTGCTTTTCCAAGCTGTTGTCAATGGCTGATAATAGCTATATTGATTCTCCCCACCACCACCAGATTTTTGGCTGTACCATTGCTAAGCAATAGCACTAGTACTTAATGACACATTTTCTACAGTCAAAGCTTGATGTGTTCTGATAGATGTAAACACACAGGGATTCATGACCCAGTGATAGGTAATGTCAACAAATTAGCTTTCAGGACTTTTTTTTCCTTTTCAAAAGGATTCTTTATTACTTTAAGAAGATCTGTTCTGCAGCTCTTAACCTCCTTTCCTTTTTCTTCTGGAAGAATATGGTAGCCCTGACACTTTAGAATTGAGATCTGTAAGCTACTTTGGTTCATTTGAGAGTTTTAAGGCTTATCCAGATGATTGTTCAAGGTGTACCCTGACCACGTTTCAGCCTTGACAGCTCTGTCTCAAGAGGCCCCGTGAAAACCAATAGCGTACAATTTTGTTTACAACAACAACAACAACAACAACAACTAATAATAATAATAATAATAATAATAATTAATAATAATAATAATAATAATAATAATAATAATAATAATAATAATAATAATAATAATAATAATAATTTGAAAGGGACCTTGCAGGTCATCTAGTCCAACCCCCTGCTTGGGCAGGAAACCCTATACCATTTCAGACAAATGACTGTCCAGACGCTTCTTAAAAAATTCCAGTGTTGGAGCATTCACAGCTTCTGGAGGCAGGTTGTTCCACTGGTTAATTGTTGTGTCAGAAAATTTCTCCTTAGTTCTAGCTTGCTTCTCTCTTTGGTTGGTTTCCATCTATTGCTTCTTGTCTTTCCTTCAGGTGCTTTGGAGAATAGCTTGACTCCCTCTTCCTTGCGGCAACCCCTGAGATATTGGAAGACTGCTATCATGTCACCCCTCGTCCTTCTCTTCTTTAGACTAGACATACCCAATTCTAGCAACTGTTCCTTATACCTTTTAGCCTCCAGTCCCCTAATCAACTTTGTTGCTCTTCTCTGCACTCTTTCTAGAGTCTCAACATAATTTGAACGGGACCTTGGAGGTCATCTAGTCCAACCCCCTGCTTGGGCAGGAAACCCTATACCATTTCAGACAAATGGCTGTCCAGTCTCCTCTTAAAAACTTCCAGTGTTGGAGCATTCACCACTTCTGGAGGCAGGTTGTTCCACTGGTTAATTGTTCTAACTGTCAGGAAGTTTCTCCTTAGTTCTAGGTTGCTAGAAGGGAAGGGAAGGAGCAGCTTTAATGCAGAGAACAAACAAGCAAAAAAGAGCTTTGGTGTGCAAAGTATAAAGTTTAATTTGCCTTCCTTCATATCACAATTTAATTTTCATTGGTTTGTTCTGGAAAAATAAATGCAAGAAGCTGGTTAACATTAGAGAGGATCAGTCTTCTTAAAAGCAAAACAAATATTTTGCAAATGTATCTGATGCTGAAGTCCTTCCAGCTCAGTGACTTGTCCAGGCAATCATCAAGAATCAACACTGACAAAGGAATGGGTATACACAGACACCCAGACACAGACACAGACACAGACACACACAGACACACACACACACACACACACACACACACACACACACACACACACACACAGAGTGTTAAGTAAGATTCAGTTGCAAACCTAGCTGACTTTTCACTATGGAATAATTTAACCCCCCATACTTAATGTGAGGATTTAATCCATTTAATCTCTTACTTAAAGCAGAAAATTCTATGGACCTTCTATGCCTACAAAGATTTATCTGCCTCCTTTCCCCTTATAATTGTTTTATGAGAGAGATTGGACTAAATAGTTCTGGTCTGTCTATGATTTCTCACTAAGATATTCTTCCAAATATTATTTTGTCCTTTTATAGAATCCAATATCTTCAGATAATTATTTGCAAAACAGACTTGGGCTTAAACTGGTTAACAAACCTCAATGGAGCCATGGCTTAATCCAAGCAAAAAAAAAATAATAAATAAATTCAGAGGGGAAAAAATGATTTAATCATGTTACTAAATAATGGAGTATTAGATCCAGAATCTGAAGGACTAAGAATCCATATGATATCACATCTCTGATAAATGAAAGCCTTTAATTTAAAAAGTTTCAAACTAAAATGCCTTGGTGCTAGTGATTGGGCTTTCTTTCTTTTGTTCTCATGCTTCATAAAAATGTAATATTTGGTCAGTCTAGATTGGAAGTAACATGCAACATTGTGCAGGTTAGAAAAGTAGTGGCAGGAGAGTTGAAAGCAATATCAAAACAAAAGTGATGTAAAGAAAACTTTACATGAAAACGCTAGCCATTACCAAGAGCAGATGGAAAGTCCATCTGATTGTGTGGGAAACATCCAGGATGTGAACATTTCAGAACAAATACATGTTGCAAAAACTGCTAAGTGCCTAAAACTGGGTGTCATGGTTCCGACAGATGAAAGTCTTTAAAAGAACTTTAGGGCATTGTTTTACGTTAAAGAATCTTTTATTTGAGAAACAAAGTATCGGCACTACATAGTTAAAACCTGAATTCTCCTCCCCTGGGCACAAAGTAGCAAAGTACAATTCCCTCCTCCAATTAACGGTCATAAATCACATTCCCTGATTAGCTTGAAGTGTGGGCTTTCTCCCCAGCTCTCCAGCCCGCCAAGTCTTTATCCGTTCCTGGTGCAATAACTTTGATTCCCATGGCTGAGTTATTGTTCTTATGACTAACTGGACTCTCATCCACATCCCCCCTCCCAGCACCATCTAACTCTAAAAGCGAAAGAGAAAAGATGGCTACATTTCCATCTGTTGTCAAAGCAAGAACATCCAATGTTAGCAGCATTGACACTGGGACAGTTACACAAAAGATTTCATAAGCTAGAGATGTGGTCCAAATGATTTCAGTAGAAGAGCATGAAGGGATGGTTATTACATATGTTTACATTAGCCATCCCCAACCTTTCCAGCTCTGTGGACCGGTGGCAGCGTCAGCGTCAGAGGCAGGCCCAGTACAGGGTTGGGAGTTGGGGACCCCTGATTTACACGACAATTTATGTATATTTTTCCTCCATTTTAGCAAGATATTACTTGGTAGTATGTGAATATAAGCAAAAACTTAAGGGTTGATCTTTCTCTCTAAATCATTGCTCCATTCTGAGAGGAAAAATTGGGAAAGGATTCTTTAAAACATAGCAATGTATTTTAAATAGGGTATAAAATCTTTGGGGCAGGAGATTAATTGTAAAGATAGGTTAGGCCCCTTTTGAAGAGAATTTAAGGAATGCTGGCTAAATAATGTTAAAAAAAAATACCCTAAATCCTCACCAGCCTATAATTATAATTTTTTCTTTTCTCTAAATGCATCTGGGGATAGTATCTGTCCAAAGTATTTTGAGCTCTCACAAAAATTGTGTTATTTGCTGACAGTACAATCAAATTTAAACAGGAACTATACTGTACCAAAACATTTTTCTGTGTTAGAAAACTGAATGGAACAGCAGAGAATTGAGACATTTTGGCCCAGTGCTAATTTTCCAAGAAAACATTTTTTCCTAAATGGGTTACTTCTGTTTGTTCATTTGTAGAGGATTTATTCAATAGGTAGAAGATCCTAGTTAAACTTTAGTATTTACAGTTAGGGTAGATACAGTCACTATTTTCTTTGCAATAGTGGTGAATATCTGTAGCACGGGTGTAGGATAAGTGTGACAGTTTGTTCTTATCTTTGTTCTCTCCAGTTTGGGTTGGTTTCTGAACGTTTCGTTACCAGGCTAGATAACATCTTCAGCAGACTTTGGGGGAATGTCAGTGTCAGTGTTCTTCTGTTTATAAGGTCTTCAGGTGAGGGTCTCGTGATGGGTCTTATGATGGGTCAGGTGTGAGTCATCAGAGAGAGGCTTGTGATAGGTTTTGTGATGGGGAGGTTACATCAGGTCAGCGTCATTGGGAGATGAACTGCTGGTGAGGGGAGGGGGATTGGCTGAGGGTCAGTGCTGTCTTTGGTTGACTGTGCAGTTGATTTGAATTTTGAGGGGTTCGTAAGCTGGTTGTAGGTCAATACTTTTCTTTGATACTCCAGAAGGCTACAGGGGCCAACAATTTGATATAAGACCACTCCCTCTCTTCTTAAAATTTATTACATATGGATTGTCTGAATGTGTCCTTAGCTCTTATTGACTTTTCCTCTGTTATATGCTTAAACACTTTTGATTCAGTAATCATACATGTCACCTCACCAAAGCCTCAATATGAAAATATGAGGTTAATAACCTTTGATCTACAGCTGTGAAAATGTTCTCAACTTGGTACCAGTAAGGTCGAGTTTGCAGGTCCAGTCAAAGGTACAATGAATACATACAGTATTACAAGTAGTCCTTGACTTACCACCGTAATGAAACCTGCCCATCATGGTTTTAAGTTGTGATGGTTGTACAATGGGCCAGTCATGTGACTTACGACCCCTTTTTTGTTGCTATCATTAGTGAACACCACCGATATAAAGTGAATGCCACAGTTGTTAAGTGAACCAGTGGTTTGTTATAGGCAAGGTTTTGTTGAAAACCAGAAGTTTAATGCTGGTTTTTGGCAAAACTGTCATAAAATATGGACATGTGATCGCAGTATGCTGCAAAGAGCCTCACTTCCAATTGAGGTGATAAGTAGCCGCAAGGTACCATTGTAAGTTCCACTGGTCACTAAGCAACCAGCCATAAGTTGAGGACTATGCTATGTAAACTTCTCAGTGTGAAGGCAGTTCTTCCTCTTCTTCAAGAACTACATGCAAATGGAAAGGACTCAATTTGAATATTGGTGACAGCATCCATTATTATACTTGAAGCAGCAGAAATAGTTGGAGGGACCAGTTTTGGTCACAAGGCATATGTCTTCTGTCTTCCATCCAAAGGAAAAGATAGAGAAGCCATAAGATCAGCTGCAGCTGCAGTCACCCCTAGGGTATGTTGCTTAAATGTAGTGTCTTCTCTTTGCTTAATAGGCCATTCCTGTTTTGCAGATCTGAAGAAAACTGCTTGAAATCCATCAACCATATGAGGTGGACTAACAGCAGCATTTAATATTTTTGTTCACCCAAACAAAGTTTTCAGAAGGAAGCAAACATTGTCTAGTTTTATGTAGCAACCACCATCCCATGGAAAACTTGTAACTGAAAGGTGATAGATGAATATTATACATTTTAAAACATCTCCTACAAACATTCTAAAAACACCACCAAACCGCAACAAAAATAACGAAGAGTGATGTTTTGGAATTCTTGTGGAATGAAATGCTAATAAATAACATTACAAGCTTCCAGCGACAGCCATAATTCATTTTTCTCTGTATCACATATTTGTTATTACTTTATGCACACCCATACATCTAAGTTAAGAGAACTATGCAAATCAAACTCCAAATGCAATTATTTGGCCTGTCTTTCCAGAATGTTTTCTTCTTGTCTCTCTTGAATAGTTCTACCATATGAAATAGATTTCCAATTATTTTTTATTTTCTCTGAAGCTAAACACTATCCTTTATCAGTAAATCATTTGGTCAGCCCTGTAGCCAACTAGCCTTTGAATAAGATATGTTAAGCTTAGTTATAAGTATATATTATGTATGTATGTTGAATCAGACATAGAACATAGAATAATAGGACATAGGAAGGGACCTTAGTCCAACTCCCTGCTTGAGCAGGAGTCCCTATACCAGGGGTCTTCAAACTTGGCCCTTTTATGACTTGTGGACTTCAACTCCCAGAATTCCTCAGCCAGCTTTGCTGGCTGAGGAATTCTGGAAGTTGAAGTCCACAAGTCATAAAAGGGCCAAGTTTGAAGACCCCTGCCCTATACCATTTCAGATAAATGGTTGACCAGTCTCCAGTGATGGAGCATCCACAACCTCTGAAGACAAGCTGTTCCGTTGGTTGATTGCTCTCATGGTTAGGAAATTTTGGCTTAGTTCTAGGTTGCTTCTCTCCTTGATTAGTTTCCATCCATTGCTTCTCATGTTGCCTTCTGGTGCTTTAGAAAATAGGTTGACCCCCCCCCCCTCATCTTTGTAGGAGCCTCTCAAATATCGAAACACTGCTATCACATCTCCCGTAGTCCTCCTTTTCATTAGACTAGACATACCCAATTCCTGTAACCGTTGTTCATATGTTTTAGCCTCCAGTCCCTAATTATTGGAAGTGGATACAGTATTCTAAATATGACCTTACTAAGGCTTTGTGAAGCGATACTAGAGCTTCACATGGTCTTGATTCTACCCCTTTATTACTGTAGCCTAGGATTCCATTGGCTTTTTGGCTACCAACACACACTGTTGGCTCATTGAACAGAAGAAAAAAATAGGTATATATGTATACTTAAAAAGAATTCTACATAAAAACTCTCCATTCATTCTCTTTTAAGAGGTAGCACTTCCCCACTCCAGAGTAATATCAAATCTGGAGGTCCCATTGGACCTATGGTACTTATTTGAAAAATGGGCACCAGATATGTCCTTTGCTTAGTGCCATCTGATGCTCCAGTTACAACCTTTCTGAATTTTGACAGACTTCAGATAGTAATTCACATCTTGACTCAAAGCTCAACTGTAGCAATGCATCATACATAAAAACCTCTTGGAAGCTTCAACTGATCCAGAATGCAGTAAAGTAGGCAATGATGGGTGTGTTTTGCCTATGACCATGTGACACTCTACTTTGTGAGCTACACTGGTTGCCCATCTGATTTCAGGTGCAATTGAAGGTGTGAGATATCATTTATAAACCCCTATATGGCAAAAGGACAGTTTATCTGAAGGATTGTCTATCTCCCATGCTTTCTACCTGCCCAGTAGATGTCATCAGTGTTGGCTTGCTCCAGCTCCTTTTTGACTAAACTGTGCTATCTATTGGGATTCCAGAAGTGTGCCTTTTCTTGCCTTGCCTGCCCTTTGGAATGAGAACCTTCTTAACTCCATGTGGCTCTCACCCTGTTGTCATTCTGTATAGCCTTGAGGATTTGGTTGTTCTTCCATAACTTTGGTTGAGACAGGTGGGGCCCCTTGTTCAGTGTGTTGGTTATTTTTGGGATTTCTTTCTATACAGTATTAGGTCCAGATCCCATATTGTTTTGGCTTGTTTTGGTATTGTAAGCCACCCAGAGTTACTAACTAACTAACTAACTAACTAACTAACTAACTAACTAACTAACTAACTAAGGAAGAGGGCTTTGCTCAACTCACACATGCGTTTAATGGAATAAATGCATTGAACTCAGTTGGATTATGTTCAGGGAGTTTTAATTTAGAACATTATGAATCACCATGGAATCTGTTGTTTTGGATCTGGTTGACATCATTGGATTTATTAGCTCTGCAAGCAATGAATTTTAGAAGGCAATCAGTCTCACTGCATAAGTTACAGAATTTTGTCTCATTGTGCAGTAAAGTGTAGATTATTTTGATCCTGGGCCTAAAGTATGGTTGCTCTCTAATGAAGGATCTATCCATTAGCTGAGTCTCTGATGTTGCCTCCTGTCATAACTTCCCAATGGGCAAACAGAATTTAGTGCAAAAGTGATCAACAACCTATTGCCATCCGAAATCAGAGAGGCTTACTAGCTTAGATGTATGTTTTTCATGGTAGATTGTGATGTTTATCAGTATAAATCTTTCTAATAATACCTTTGTGTATAAAACACAATTCTGTTTATTAAAATTAGCATTTTCCTGCTCTCTTCAGGAAGGAAAATTCATGTGCAGAGAAATATCCTTTGCAGAATTTATTGCATACTGATTTACATTCCTGGATGGTTGTTATAATTGGTTTACAGAAGATACAATTTCTGGTGTTTCTTTCCTTGATTTATGACTCTTCTTTTTCCATGGAAGATTTAAGTGACATGCATTGAGGTGTGTTATCAATTTGTTGGACTGAAAACAGATCGAGCTGCAGATGGAAGGTGTACTTATCCACAACCAAAGGCATGAAACCAATAAAGAAGAATATTTGTAGCTCAGGGTTGAAATGAGGGGATCTTTGTGCTCTCTCAACTTGGTTCTTTTCTTGCAGATGTTTCATTACCCAAACTAGGTAACATAATCTGTGCTAGTGTCATTAGCACATCATCACCAGCATTGATGATCTTTCCTAGTTTGGGTAATGAAATATCTGCAAGAAAACATCCAAGCTCAGAGAGCATCAAGGACACATCATACATCGAATAGTTGGAAGGTTATAGCTTTAGTTTGGCAAGATTCTGTTCGTTAGGGGTAAGCAAATAAAGGGCTGAACTTGACTGAATGTCACAATGTAGTCCCTGAAACCACTTTACTTGCCTAGTATTTAGACTGACTTACTTATAATTAAGTGGGAGAGGGTCCACAAACAGTCCTGATCCATATTGACCCATATTCCTTGGAACCCAATTCCTCCAAAGATTAAGGGGGCACCTTTATGGTTGCACTGCTTGTAAATTAGAGAAAACGGATCTTTTCCAGAGGGCATGTGGATATCTTAAATAATGGCAGTAGCAATTGCACTTAGACTTATATACCACTTCACAGTGCTTTGCAGCCCTGTCTAAGCGGTTTACAGAGTCAGCATATTTGCCTCCAACAATCTGGGTCCTAATTTTACTGACCTTGGAAGGATGGAAGGCTGAGTCAACCTTGAGCCAGTCAGGATCGAACTGCTGGAGTGAGCAGTGAGTTAGCCTGTAGTACTGCATTCTAACCACTATGCCACCATGTCTCTTTTGCCATTGTGTGGGCCATATTTACTATATTTGTATTATGTTTCTTTTGACATAAACCAATGGGCATTGGTTTATTCAGTTATAGTGGTAGAGAAGCTTAATAAATAAATACATTAAATACAGGTAGTCTTTGACTTATGACCATTTGTTGTTAACCGTTTGTACAACAGCACTAAAAACAAGTGTCTTGTGACTGATCTTTACACTTATGACCATTGCAGCATCTCTGCAGTCATGTGATCAAAACTGAGGCATTTGGCAACGGGCATGTATTTACGATGGTTGCAGAGGTTGACAGTTGCAACGTCATGTGTTCACCATTTGTGGTCATCTCAGGGGGCTTCTGATGCATAATGGAAAGAGCTGGATTCACTTAACAACTGCAACTTAATGACCTCAGCAAAAAAAGTCATAAAAAATACTTCTGCGTATGAAGTAAGGACATTTAGAACCAATCACATCTACCTGTCTGATAATATTTTGGGCTCTGTTTTGCCCACAAATCCTGTATGGAACATTTTTTTTAATATAAAAACCATTGGCTGAAAAATAAAAGCAGAGACCTCTGAAATTGTCATAATGAGTCTGAGTGAAAGCATTATGTAATCTGGCCTACCTTGGTGCATGGATTGGTCCTTGTGAAATCTTAGACAAGGGATGAAATTGGTGTCCCCCTCATACACACACTTATTCTCCCACCAATGCATCATTCGCATATACAAAGCTTGCCTATGCTATTAAACTACGGCCTTTGTCCACAGTTCAGTTTTTAAACAATATTTCATCTTCCTACATTTTGCACAACTTAAAACACAAAATTGGGACCAGAATTTCTGTTACCAAGTGAGGCGGTTATTGTGAGTTGTACTTGATTTTATGACCTTTTTTTTTAAAAAAAAAATCAAGAATCACTGCAGTTGTTAAGGGAATCACACCATTGCTAAGGGAATATGGCTTCTCCTGTTGACTTTGCTTGTCAGAGGATGGCTGGGAAAGTCACAAATGGTGATTACTAGACCCTGGCATGCTGCAACCATCATAAATATGTGCCTGTTGCCAAACATTCAATTTTTGATCATGTGACCATGGGAATACTATGACAGTCACAAATGTAGCAAGTCACTTTTTCAGTAATTTTGAATGGTGGCTGAACAAATGGTTGTAAGCTGAACCCTACCTGTATAAGATTTCTTAGCATGTTTAATTTCCAAATATTTCCAGTAATTTGTCTGCGACTTAGAGAAAACTTGTTGCTGATCTTTCACCTTCTGTTGCTACAATGTATTAAGTTTTATGATGCCAACAGTTTTCCCTTGCTTTTCTCACTAGGACAACTTTGTAATGTGAGCATGAAATGAATCTGTGCTTTCTTTGTGGGAAAAAAAGTTTATTGATGCAGACATTTGTCTGATGCAAGTCTATTCATTTTCAGACTTGTACTTCTTTCAGAGATTAGTTTGCACATGCCTGGATTTCATTACAAGACATTGGCTAACTAGCAGGTTAATACATGAACTAAATGAAAAAGCTTTGTAGATGAACTTCTGTCCTTGATACTTATTTATGAAAGCCTGTTGACCTCTGCACATTTTTACCTGATACACATGAATGAAAGCAAATATATATGTCCTAGGATAAGGTTTCAAGATCCAATCTGGGTTTGTCACCAGGACCAGAGGTTCAGCCTTCCAAGTTTTCAGACTTATGCTGGAACCCATCCTCAGGGAACCTCTCTCACCTGATTGTGGGCTTTGGGCTATTCTATGTGTATTATTTATGTGGTGCCTAGTTGTATGTGACTTTTTAGTTGTTGATTGGGATGTTGTTTGCCAGTTATTAGGTCATTGGTGGTTGTTTCCTGCTGCCAAGTCCTTGGCTCCTAAGTACCTTATAAGCTGGTAATAAATCAGCACTTCTGTTGACTCACGAGGTGCCCATTTCCCAGATTTCAATAATTTCCCTGGCTATTTTTGTACCTGCTCAGCCAACAATTTTAGTAGCTATGAAATTGAACGTATGCTCTTGTTCTTTGCGATGTAAGGCTACCAGTGAATTTGGGTTTCCTCGTCTGACCGCTTGCTCATATTCTTGCAATCTGATGGTTAGCTTCATCCCATCTGTCTTACATATTCACATGGGCAATCCATGCAGGGGATACTGTAGATTACATTAGAAGTATCTCTCATCTCCAAGCAATCATTGCAATGCATGATTTGTTCCTGCATGGTAGCCTCTGGGTAGTGTGCAATGCCCACTTGCAGATGTGATACTAAATAAAATAACAAATTTGCCCAGTGAGTATTAGGAATATGAAAATCAAAAGGGAATGCTCTCAATCTCTTGTTCACCTGGAAAGGTTGAAAATATGGGGAGCTTATATGGATGAATTGCTAATCATCAGTGTTGACATAATACACGCATAATCTATCTAATATGTCCTGGCTTTTTAAAAGTCCCTTGCAATTGATGGACAATCTTTCCATTTTTATTCTTCCCATTAATAGAGAACACCAATAGATTATTTCCCCATGATCCTCAGTTTTAATTTTGTCTCCAGCCCAGTCATCCAAGCAAGAGCTGGAGACCATTTTGACACATCACAATTAAGGTGATTTTTGCTTCAGTCAGCTTAAAATGGACTATGAAATCTACAGTGGTCCAACTATCCATTCTTATTACAAATGCTTCCTTTCTCCTTTTCATTAACAAGAATCAGATGTTCACATAAATATGACACGAGAAGGAATTAAATTTCTCAAAGGCAATGTAAGGTCAGAAGTAGGCATGAGAAGAATGCATATCGGCTGCTGAAAAATGCATCACTTAAGTTAACATTCTCTCTCCTGGAGATTGTTAACTTCAGTTCTTACTGAAGAAGTTTCTTGGATGAGAAGCAAAATGTCTTCAAGGAAAACGAAGTCCAGTTGCCTTAGGAAAAAGCACCTTTGGGAAACCATGACATAGATGACTGAAAATCTCTATAGACATTTTCTCCTGGAATTATATGTTCTCTAGTTCCACACTAGCTGCTGGTGCTGCTAGGGATGGTTATGGAAATGTTCCATTTATGGCCACTTCATAAAAATGTTCTACTTTCCCAACTGTATTGCTCTCTAGGTATTTTGGATTACAGGTCCCATGATTTCCACCTTCTGGGAGTTGAAGTATGAGATCTACACAGGCAATATAGGATAGAGAAGACCACACTAAGCAAAATACAATTTTGGAAGAAACAGTGTTTGTTTTGGTGAAATCTATTTCTCATCCATACATCATGATTTGCCTTAAAGGCTGTAATCTCCCAATGGTTCTTATTTTTCTTAACATATCAACAGAGCAACACAAAGACTGGAAAATGGGAGAATGGTTTAGATTTGTGGGTTCTTGGTGATCTCTGAGCTTGGCTGTTTGTTTGCAAACGTTTCATTGCTCAGCTGAGTAATACCGTATCATTAATTTGGATTGGCCCTTTGATCTAAATGGCATAGAAGTTAGAAAAAGCAATGGACTTTTCTGTTGTGTTGATTTTCTATTGAAAATTGCCTTTCAGATTAGTTATTATTTAAAACCAGAAAGGTTCTAGATTGAATATACTGGTAGAACGTCAAGTGATTTACAGTAGACTGGTAAAATAATCTGAGTGAGTTCCTTTACGTCCACTTTTAGTATTCAATTTTTGGGCTCAGAATTTAAATCAGATAGACTCAGATTTGTGGAAGTTGGGCTAATAATAATATAAGGGGTAGATTTTACAGATCCAAGGCCTGTCACCCCTAATTAAAAAAACCCCTTCCTCCTGTATATATTTACCTGGACTGTAAGATCTTTTTTAGAGATGTTTCTTCAGGCCTCAGTGCCAAATTATGTAAGGCAGGTAATTATTAGGGAGATGACATTATGAACTGTGGAAAAGTTGGGGGTGATGTTTGCTCTTTTCTAAAGTATATTTACAAAGATGAATATTATTTTAGGTACTGTCTATGAAGATTCTCAGTCATCCAGGTGATGGTTGTCCCAAAGGTGCATTTTCAAAATACAACTGGACTTCCTTTGTTTTTTCCTTGAAGACGTTTCGCTTCCCTTCCAAGAACTTCTTCAGTTCTGAAGATGCTTCTTGGATAAGAAGTGAAACATCTTCCAGGGAAAAAACAAAGAAAGTCCAGTTGTCTTTTGAAAAAGCACTTCTGGATATTTTAGGAATTATGACAAGGCGGAAAAAAGGTCTAACTTGTAAGCAATGTTTCTTTAAAAAAATTCAACTTCAGGTTATATGGAACTTTTCCCTCCAATACTGAACTGCTGCAATCTTTATTATCCAGTTTTCATAGAAAGGAAATGGAGCCAAATTGGCTATTGGAGACATCCTTTCCATCTCTCAAGGAATTTGTTTGCTCCAACTAAAGCTGCAAACAGATCTGGAGGCAGCAGCTATTTTTATATTTGGAAATACGGAGATCAAATAATGTTTCTGTCTTTATTGCAACAACCTAGAGAAAGCTCTATTTTTAAATGAAAAACATCACACCATCCTACTTTAAGATTATACTTAATGCAAACGTATGGCTTCAATATGGACCAACTTTCCTTCTTTCTATCCTTCTTTGTTTAACGGCTACCCAGTGAAGAACATGACAGCTTGCAGATTGGATGGTTCTACTAAAAATATTATCCTAACATTATTACTGGAATCTATGTCAGTTACTGTTTTCATATATGAAGAATCCAATTCTAAACCTTTGGGTTTTTAAAGAAAGGTCCAAGCTTCTATTGCTGTTCCCAGAAGGTGAGTTGCTCAGTACAACAGGCTAAGCAATGATAGAATTATCAATAAAGAGAATATTTGTAGCTCAGGGTTGAAATGAGACTCTAGAAAGAGCACAGAGAAGAGCAACAAAGCTGATCAGGGGACTGGAGGCTAAACCATATAGGGAACAGTTGCTGCAATTGGGTATGTCTAGTTTAATGAAGAGAAGGACGAGGGGGGACATGATAGAAGTGTTCCAATATCTCAGGGGCTGCAACAAAGAAGAGGGAGTTAAGATTCTCCAAAGCACCTGAAGGCAGGACAAGAAGCAAGGGATGGAAACTAACCAAAGAGAGAAGCAACCTAGAACTAAGAAGAAATTTCCTGACAGAATAATTAACCAGTGGAACCTGCCTCCAGAAGCAGTGAATGCTCCAACACTGGAAATTTTTAAGAAGAGACTGGACAGCCATTTGTCTGAAATGGTATAGGGTTCCCTGCCTGAGCAGGGGGTTGAACTAGATGACCTCCAAGGTCCCTTCCAACTTCTTCTTCTTCTTCTTCTTCTTCTTCTTCTTCTTCTTCTTCTTCTTCTTCTTCTTCTTCTTCTTCTTCTTCTTCTTCTTCTTCTTCTTCTTCTTCTTCTTCTTCTTCTTCTTCTTCTTCTTCTTCTTCTTCTTTGTTTTCTTGCAGATGTTTCCTTACCCAAATCATCACTAGTATTGATTACCTAGTTTGGGTAATGTATGCAAGAAAACAACCAAGCTCAGAGAGCACCCAGGACTCTCTATGATAGAGTTAATTTGGCAATTAGTCTTGTAGGCTGCTTCTGAATTCTGATGCAATAGGCTATAATTGTAGCAAACAAAAATATTCTCTTCACATCCTGTCCATCAGTAGGGAGATGGGTTCAGGCTGGCACATGAATCTATATTTTTTATTTATACATACAATGATTTGTCAAATATCGGAATAAGGGCTTTGGATCAACACAGTCATCAATATTTCTGCAAAATTCCAGACTGTATCATATAGCAAAACACTCAAGAATATCTCAGATTTTGTTTAGATCAATTTTGTTCATATCACTAAACATGTTAGTCACATTGTTGTTTACCGTGATAGCACGGTATTCTAGTCTGCCCAGTTTTTAACTCGTTGGATTAAAAAAAATCAATTTCTGAACAATTTACATTTGTTATATCCTCTAACATAAAACATCTTTCTGCACATTATCTCCTAATGAAGCATGGATAGTAATAATCTGGCTAAACTATTTTTAAAAAAATAAAATTACCTTTTTTTCACTTTCTGGACAAGTAAATCTCCATGATTTTCAAATGTAAACATCCTCAGGGTTAGCTGTTTCTTCAAACATAGCTGCCACTATTTGAATGTAGCATTCAATAGTGTACCATTTTAATCTGATAGATTTTCCCCCCCCAAAATTTTATTGGGGAAAGATAAATGTTAGTGGTCCTCATCTGTTTGTCTTATTGTGCAGCCTGGAGGGAGGAGAACAACCCATTTTGCTTTCATTGGAATTTATGGAAGAATTTGTTTCTATTCCTTTTCTGGATTCAACAGCCACTTGTGCAGCATTTATTTTTTTCCTAATGTTTGTCTGATATTTAATGTATCAATATATTTACCAGGAAGTCCTTAGGATATGGTAAAAAAAATAAATTAAGATAGTGGCTGTGATAATGCAGTTGAAATTCTGCTGATTTTCTATGTACATAGCATACAGGGAGTTCCTCCAATCCTATTGTTACTGTCATAACTTTTTTACTCTTTTGAGCACATCCTGCAAACACAGAAAACAGAATTATAGAGTTGGAAGGTACCTCAGAGGTCTTCTAGACCAACCCTCTGCTCAGGCAGGAGACCTTATATCATTTCAGACAAATGGTTGCCCAGTCTCTTTTTGAAAGCCTTCAGTGATGGGGCACCCACAACTTCTGAAGGCAAGCTATTCCGTTGTTTAATTGCTCTTATGATTTGGAAATTTCTCCTTAGTTCTAGGTTGCTTCTCTCCTTAGTTAGTTTTCAATCATTGTTTCTTGTCTTGACTTTTGGTGCTTTAGAAAATATTTTGACCCCCTTAACTATGTAGGAGTCCCTCAAATATTGGAAGAGTGCTATCATGTTGCCCCTAACCGTTCTTTCCATTGGACTGAACATACCCAATTCCTGTAACTGTTCTTCGTACGTTTTAGCCTCCAGCCCCCTAATCATTTTTGTTGCTCTTCTCTGCATATTTCCAGAGTCTCAGCATCTTTTTTGTATTGTGGCGACCAGAACTGGATGCAGTATTCCAAGTGTGGAACACTGATATCCCTGATATCTACAGGGTATTGCAACTACAGTATTCAACAAACTACCAAAACCTTCATAAAAAGCAAAGGAACAAGAAAAAAAAATCAGGTTAAAATGCAACTATCTCCAAGGAGCATCAAAGCCTTAAGAAATATCCAACAAAAATTTGAAGCAATCTCCTCTGTTTGAAAGGAAAGCTAACCAAGAGGGAACAAGGTAAGTTAGTCAAGGGGAAGAAAAATAAACTAGCCAAGAGGGAGCAACATTAGAAGCTTTGCCAGAAAAAAAGATAATATGAGGAATTTGATTGACTTACCTTTTCATCTGTTGCTTTTTAAGCATAGAAACACACTTAAAAAATTCTATCAAACTTTTAACTGCTGATAGAGAATGGATTCCTTACACAGATGCTTGGATATGTGAGATTTACAGAGATTGCCCTTCCTTTCTAATTCATCTTGGGAACATCATGAGACGTTGTGCTGATTATTGCTTCTCTGGCCTTAAAGAAAGGAGTGGACTAATTTGTGGAAGTTATGGAAATCAGTGGATATTAGCTTTAATGGCGGTGTGGCTTCCTTTGAAGGCCATCTGCCAGGAGACTAGTAGGCTTCCTGGTGCAGTTGGCTGGCCAATTTGACAACAGACAACTGGACTAGATGGACATTGCTTGTGATCTTATCCCAAAGATGCTTTTCAAAAGGCAACTGGACTTTCTTGGGTTTTTTTCTTTGAAAACATTGTGCTTCTCTTCCCAGAAGCTTCTTCAGTTCTTATGTTCTCTCATTCTCTACAAAGTTTGCAGGCTTTCTACTCTTTATAGCTGCTTCTGTCTTCCCTAAGGGTAATAAAATCAAAAGAGCTCTAAATTTGGAAGGAACCACAAGCACCGTTGAGTTCAATCCTCTGCAGTGTGAAAGAAAACGAATGAAACATCCCTATGAAGCATCTGAAAGCCTCTTCTGAAAAACTTGAGTAAAAACTCTCAGCCTCTGTATATAGGCTATGACACTGTTATATAGATCTTACTGACATAATTTCCCCCCTTATATTTAAACTAAATATAGGTAGCTGCAACTTAATACCCATTATTATTCCCAGTTTCTATGGCAGTGAAATATAGTTCCTATGGCATGCTTTATATACCTGAACACTGAAACCATGTCTTTGGAGGTTTTTTTCCTCCAGATCGAGCATCCCAGATTTTTTTAGTCTGTCTTTAGGCTTGTCCTCAAGACCTTGAACTATCTTTGTCATCATCCTCTGAACTCATTCTAACCTGTCAATATTCTTTTGGAAATTTGGGGTATAGGTATGGCCTCACCTGTGCAGAATAGAGGGAGATAAGAACTTCTAAGATGGCGGCACCTGGAATGGCTGCGGCTGCATTGGCTCTTGAAGGCGAATAGTTTTGGGAGGGATAGTAAGGGCTATAGGCCACATGATCAGGAAGATTTTAATGTGTTTGAGCAACATGGTGGAACTAAGGTAACATACGACATATGACCGACACTCTTTGCTGGCATGGCGAGTTTCTAGTTGTTTTGGAACTGTTGGTGAGACCGTTAAAAGTCGTTGGCGCTGTTTGAATTTGTTCTACCAGCAGCAAGATCTGACTGCTGGCCCAGTGATGGATTCTACTGCAAATCAGGGCTGTTTCCAGAGGAGGCAGGGGAGGAGAGGACCTGGAGCTTATGGAGCGAAGGAACTGGATGAGGCTGTCGGCAGGCCCAGAGGAAGAGAGAGAGGCTTTTGGAGGAGTTGGTGGCAGCGGCAGCAGCGTGCTCCAGGGGCGAAAAGAAGCAAGGCCTCTTTAAGGAAAGGGTGGAAGAGTCAGGATCAGAAAAAGGAAAGAGGGCAAGGTTGTCAGAACACAAGCGAATTTGAGGGCTAATCCACATGGAGCCCCATTTCCATCTGTCCTGTTTGCCATCGTTCACTCCCTAGAGACTAAAATGGACAATGTGAAATTTGAGCGGACCCCGAACAAGGAGTATATATCGGAGGTGGTGACCCTTTGAGAGCTGTATGCAACGAAATTTCATTTTGATGTATGCCGATTGGTGTACATTCAAAGTGACAATAAAGTTATCATCATCATCATCATCATCATCATCATCATCATATATCTTAGATATAAAGCTTCTTCCAATGCAGCTCAGAACTGTATTAGTCATTCTAGAAGTTCTCTCTCCCTTCTGGCTCATATTCAGACAGTTGTCAGTAACCACCTCCAAGTACTTCTCTGATGCGATACTTTAGAGCAGGTATGTCAAACCCGTGACGTCATGTGATGTTGCATGACGTATTGTGACTTTTCCCCCATTGCCAGCAATGGGGTGGGCATGGTTTTGGCATGACGAATCTGGCCCATGGGCTGGGAGTTTGACATGCCTGCTTTAGAGCTATGAATTCCTCCATACTGAATGTGTCCCTCATTTTTCCTTCCTAAATGAAATAACCTAGGTTTCTCCTTGCTGAAGAACCACTTGTTCCTCTCAGCCCAATCTTCCAACCTGTCAGATTACATTGCAATCTCATTCTATCTTCCTGGGTATTGGCCAGACCTTCCAATGTTGTGCCAGCCATACATTTGACAAGTAGCCCATCAATTTTGTTATCCAGGATTTAATAAAAATGTTGAACAACTTTAGTTCCACGATAGATCCTTGGGGTTCCAAGACAGATCCTACTGATGACTCAGTACACAGCTATCAATGCCAGACATGAACATGGTTAGCAAGGCAATAGTGGATCCATCTTACAATAGTGCAACCCAACAATTCCAGTTCCTTCTAACTAATATTCTAAGGTGTACATCATTAGGTAGGGCTGGGAATTTTGAGGACACTGAAATTAGCTAGAAGACTTTTTAACCATATTCTTACTTATTTATTTTCTCTTGTTGTGTTTGTTTTCAGTCTATGCTAATCGGATTTGCTTTGGATGGTAAGCAGTGCTTTTCTTGTAAAAGAAAAAGGTGCCAGAACTCACACACATCATACAACCTGCCTTGCCTACCCTACAAGGTTCCATCCAAAAAAGGTGCCGGAACTCCGTTCTGAGCATTCTATGACAAAAAAAGCCCTGGATGTAAGTCAGAAAGAAGCTAGGAATTGGGTTCACCTGTTTTCTGAGGTTACCTATTAAGATTTCCATTTGGAACTAATTGTGAGTCTTTGTCTTTCTTTCACTGTTGCCATTTTGAAAAAAACTTATTTTCTTCCTTTGCCTTCTTGACCTATCTCTATATTTCTAAATGAAGCTTTGTAGACTTTCTTTTATCAGATGCAAGCAACCAGAGACACTCATGAATAAGTAAAGCCAATAACTTTATTATCTACCACCTAGGTTACAAGAATCTCACCAATCTGCTTTCCTTCCCCTGTGAATGGTCAGTTAAGGTTTTGTGGATCTTGGAGGAAGTCAAGCCTACACAGCTTGTGGCTGCACAAGGACTCCAAGCTAGGTTTAGGTTTAGGTTTAGGTTTATTCAATTTCTATACCGCCCTTCTCCCGAAGGACTCAGGGCGGTTAACAGGGCATATATAAATAACAGTAGAAAAATTAAAAAGAAATTAAACCAATGCCCAATTAAAATACAATGACAATAAAATAGTAAAAAACCAATTAAAAAACCCTAATATTCCCCATCAGGCCAGACCAGCTAGTTCAAATAAGTGGGTCTTCAGCCCGCGGCGGAAGGAGCGAAGGTCCGATGCCATCTGGAGCTCAACCGGCAGTTGGTTCCATAATGCCGGAGCACCCACAGAGAAGGCCCTCCCCCTGGGGGCTACCAGTCGACATTCCCTGACCGGAGGCACCCTGAGGAGGCCCTCTCTGTGGGCACGCACAGGGCGGAGGGGAGTTGACGCTGGCAGCAGGTGGTCCTCGAGGTATCCCGGACCCATGCCATGTAAGGACTTAAAGATCATAACCAGAACCTTGAACCTCACCCGGAAGACAACTGGTAACCAATGTAGCTCGCGGAGCAAAGGTGTAACATGGGAGTACCGGGAAACTCCCAAGACAACTCTCGCGGCCGCATTCTGTACCAGTTGGAGCCTCCGAGTGGTCTTCAAGGGAAGCCCCATGTAGAGAGCATTGCAGTAGTCCAGGCGAGAGGTCACGAGCGCATGAGTGACCGTACACAGGGCATCCCGGTCCAGATAGGGCCGCAACTGGCGCACCAGGCGAACCTGGGCGAAAGCCCCCCTAGTCACGGCCACTATATGATCTTCCAGAGTAAGTCGTGAATCTAGGAGGACTCCCAAGTTGCGAGCCCTATCCACGGGGGGTAAGGACTCACCCCCCATAAGAAGAGATGGAATATTTTGAATGTCCCGGGATGCCGGAATGCACAGCCACTCAGTCTTGTCAGGGTTGAATTGAAGTCTGTTCCTCCCCATCCAGGCCCGAACCGCCTCCAGGCATCGGGACATCACATCGAGGGCATCACTGGGGTGGTTTGGGGTCGAAATAAAAAGTTGGGTATCATCGGCATATTGATGATACCCAACTCCAAAACCACGAATGATCTCACCCAGCGGTTTCATGTAGATGTTGAACAGGAGAGGCGAGAGGACCGACCCCTGAGGAACTCCACAAGCGAGGGTCCTAGGGGTCGACCTCTGTCCTCCTGCCAACACCGACTGCGAGCGTCCCAGGAGATAGGAGGAGAACCACTGAAGAACTGTGCCTCCCACTCCCAATCCCCTGAGACGTCGCAGCAGGATACCATGGTCGATGGTATCGAAAGCCGCCGAGAGGTCTAATAGGACAAGGACAGAGGAATATCCTCTGTCCCGAGCCCTCCAGAGATCATTCACCAGAGCGACCAATGCCGTCTCCGTGCTGTACCCGGGCCTGAAACCCGATTGGAACGGGTCTAGATAATCCGCTTCATCCAGGACCAGGGGAAGCTGATGCGCCACCACACTCTCAACAACCTTCGCAAGAAAGCGAAGGTTGGAGACCGGACGAAAGTTGTTCAAAACAGCTGGGTCCAGAACAGGCTTCTTGAGGAGAGGTCTCACCACCGCCTCCTTCAAGACGGCGGGGAAATTACCTCATTTGACCCTTTCTTTCACCTTGTCTGGCAATTTCCAAACATATTCCTTCCTACTATTTCCAGTAAACATCTTTTTTAGTCAATCAGCTTGATTCCTTTTATTTCCCCCCTTACTATGCAACTTATTTGGGACCATAGTATCTTTAATTTCCTACTCAAGAAATTCCAGCTGGCTGTAATACCTTCACATATTAAGGTTTCTTCTTGTGGCAACTTCCCTACTGGTTTATTTTAGTTTATTAGAATTGGCCTTTCTAAAATCTATGGTTGCAGTTGGCTGATCTGTTGATCAAGAGTCAAGAAATTTAAGAATGGATGGCCACTTGCACCAAAATACTCATTATTTTAATATTTTCAATAAACTTATCCCTGATAGTAAAGACTAAATCCAAGGTAGGAGACCCCTTAGTCATTAAATAAAACTTTAAAAGAAAAAAATATCAGCCACACAAGTCAAGATTTCATCTAACATCTTGAGTTTGGCAGAATTACTCTTCCAACAGATGCCTAAGTAGTAGAGGTCTCCCATCACAAACATTTCATGCTTTTTTGAGAGTTCAGATATCTACTTTAATAAACCTTTGTTCACTTCTTCAGACTGGTTTTATCGTCTGTAGCAAAGTCCTAGCAAGTATCCTTTCTGTTACCTTGTCCTTTCATCTTAACCTAGATGCTTTTAACAGTTGTGTTACTATTGGTAGACCACTGTGCAGATACGTTTATTCCTGATAATGTTAATTGGAGAGTATGCAAATATTAATTGCATATTTGGCACTGTTACTTGCATTTTGTAGTCTTCTCAACTAGATCAGACAGGAAACACAATCAGAAGAGCTAATTCTACTTTATTATACGATTCCATTAACACAATCACACAAATTTGAAAGTACAAATCTTCCACTGTCTCTTTTTACAGCCTGCTAAATTAAGGATGATCCTTTCTGAGGTTATTTTTTGGCCTGCTATGCAACTGTGGGGTCCCCCCCCACTTTATCTGATCAATCCCTAAGCAGCATCTTGTCCCCATTTCCTAAGGTAAATTTCATAAACCATGACATATTCATCCAACTACTGAGATTGCTGGTTTGGCTCTAATCTATTCTGGATCTAAAATAAATATTTCAGGATAGAAGTGTGCTGAGGAAATTTTGCTTGGTGTAAAAATAACCCTGATTATATCAGATATTAGAAAAATCAGGGTCGGATAGGGCTAAAGGACACCTCTCCATGTGAATATAGATTTTTAATACTCAGTTTTATTACTTCATGAACTGTATTCATGCATACGAGGGACTTTTTTCCCCTCTTGTGAAATATGAGCTGCAAATATCTATACAGCATAATGAACATAATGTATAACAAGTATTATCATCCAAATTGTGGCTCACCCAACGATGAGTAAGTTAATAAAAAGATCACTTGAGTAATTTGTACAATATTTCCTATCCCAGTAATTAAGAAACAGTGGCATACTTAAAGCAGCCATTTGTCTTCCAGGTTCTTTGTATAGGAGAATGAAATGAGTTTTAATTTCTGTTCTAGCTACACAGCTACTTTCCTAGGTAAGTGACATCTGAGAGACTAGTATTTTGTGACAAAGTCATCAGGAGTGAAAGCTTTAGTTTAATCTATAACCTATCTTTAGGGTGGGTGAAACAGCAATATTGTATCACCTCCCCTTCAAACACATTATGGCTTAAAGTTAGTATGGAAAAATAAATAAATAAAAAGCTACTTTGCACACATGTAATCTTCCAAAGGTGTTAAGAAATTTTGACAGACTCTGTAGCATATCATTCATTACAGAGCTGGTTCATTCTGGGGAAGGAAGAAAGCTTAGGTGAATTAAATTCAATTTATTTTCTTCTTGGAGGAATACAAGATGTGGGGGAGGGCGGGGGGAGAGGTTAACTTGCCATATCCAACCCATTGCTCACCGCATGTTATGCAATGCACAGGTGGTCATCCAAGCATTGATGAAATTCTTCCATGCCCCACCTGACTTTAATTAAAAAGAAATAAAATGGGAAGTTGCAAAGTTGCACAGCTAAGCTTCAACCTTCAGCATCCAATTTATTTCAAAAAATACCTTGGGGGCCCCGGTACAGATTCTTAGAAATATTGGATAGTTATAAGCCATTGCTTTGTTTGATATGCCCAACAGGAAGGAAGGAAGGAAGGAAGGAAGGAAGGAAGGAAGGAAGGAAGGAAGGATAAATTACAGTGTATATTTTATACTATACTCAATGTATAAATGAGGCATAGTATTCTTCCCTTAATGTGACTGCAGGGTCTGCATTCAACAATAGATCACATTGTGATCGGCTATAAGCTGAGAATATATACTGGTCCAGTGTTTGATTTTTTTCATATAAATAATGCTGTGCTTCAATGGCTAGATGGCCTGGACCAGACATGTCAAACTCGTGACATCACGTGATGTCGCGAGACATATCGGGATTATTTTGCCATTGCCAGCAATGGGGTGGGAGTGGCTTCCAGATGATGTGTCCGGCCTGCAGGCTGGCAGTTTGATACCCCTGGCCTAGACATTGGTATCTGCATATAGATCTTTTTAACATTCCTATTTTTAAATCTCGAGGAAATGTTAATTATATATTGCAAGTCCATGTATGATATGTCATATGCTAAACAAAAAAGCAATACTGACAGAAAATCTTTTAGGGAACTCAAGGAGAGCTGGCAGTAGCTAATGACAATATCAGGTATTTTATCAATTGATGTCATGGCCTCCTCTAGGAAATAAGATAGAACAGACAGTGCTTCAGATTCCACTGCCTTAGATAAGTCTTTCTCTATCATAGGAGCCAGATCAGAATCACCTCCCAATAATCTGGGACAATTTTCCAGATCTTATTATCTAGACCAGGCATGTCAAACTGCCAACCATGCCCACACCATTGCCGGCAATGGGGAAAAAGTTGCGATATATCGCGTGACATCACATGACATCACAAGTTTGATATGCCTGATCCAGACATACTAACACAGCCACCTACCCACATGGATGTTAGGCTTGTGAAGGATAGAACTTGGGAGTAAAGGTATACAGGAGTTCAATAAATCAGCATGGATTTGCAGCAAGATCTGGACCAATGAATGGCCCTTGAATTAAAGATGGGGAAAGTGCGGCCTATAGCTACCAGTTATGGTCTTCAATGATCTGGAGAACCATTGGAATATTTTTGTATCTAAATATTACTACCTAGATCCTGGTAATTGTACAACAGGGAGTCCTCAATGTACGACCACAACTGAGCCTGTAATTTCTCTTAAGTGAGACATTTGTGAAGTGAGTTTTGCTGCCTTTTGTGACCTTTCTTGTCACAGTTGTTAAGTTAGTAACTTGGTTGTTAAGCGAATCTGACATCCCCATTGATTTTGCTTGTCAAAAGGTTGACCTTGGGACACAGCAAAGGTCATAAGTATGGGTTAGTTGCCAAGCATCTGAATTTTGATCAAGTGACCATGGGGATACTATAGATTTAGATTTAGATTTAGATTTATTGAGATTTTTATACCGCCCTTCTCCCAAAGGGACTCAGGGCGGTTCACAGGGCATAAATATAAACAACAGTACAAACATTAAAAGATAATTAAATTAATGCCCAAGTTAAAACCAGAATAATAAAACAAACCTATAAAAAACCCAAGTACCCCCATCAGGCCAGACCCGCTAGTTCAAATAAATGGGTCTTCAACCCGCGACGGAAGGATCGGAGGTCTGATGCCATCCGGAGCTCAACCGGCAGTTGGTTCCATAACGCCGGAGCACCCACAGAGAAGGCCCTCCCCCTGGGGGCCACCAGTCGACATTCCTTGACAGGAGGCACCCTGAGGAGGCCCTCTCTGTGGGCGCGCACAGGGCGGAGGGGAGTCGACACCGGCAGCAGGTGGTCCTCGAGGTATCGCGGACCCATGCCATGTAGGGACTTAAAGATCATAACCAAAACCTTGAACCTTACCCGGAAGACAACTGGTAACCAATGCAGCTCACGGAGCAAAGGTGTAACATGGGAGTACCGGGAAACTCCCAAGACAACTCTCGCGGCCGCATTCTGTACCAGTTGGAGCCTCCGAGTAGTCTTCAAGGGAAGTCCCATGTAGAGAGCGTTACAGTAGTCTAGGCGAGAGGTCACGAGCGCATGAGTGACCGTACACAAGGCCTCCCGGTCCAGATAGGGCCGCAACTGGCGCACCAGGCGAACCTGGGCAAAAGCCCCCCTTGTAAGTGTGAAAAACGGTCATAAGTCACTGTTTTCGGGGCTGTTGTAACTTGTGAACAGTCACTAAGTGAATTGTTGTAAACAGGGGATTACCTATACAGCCATCAGAAAATAGTACAGAAATCCTTATTATGGGGAACAGTTTATTACTTGTGACCAGAAGCAAGAAGTGCATTGTGAACATCTGATAGTGCTCCTTTGTACAGGAACTCTACCACTGATTTTTTTCCCTTCAGTATAAAATCTTAGCCACAGTTCGGTTTGTTGACTTTTATCGCTGGCTAGGAAATTCTGGGTGTTGAAACTACACATTTTTAAATTGCCAAGGTTGAGAAACACTGGTCTAGCCGAATGTACCTTTTCTGCATGTTTCTCTGACTGTTAGTAACCTCTTCTGGAATTAGACTTTCAAGTATGTTGTTTTTAATTTATTTGTTTAATTTTATACCTGTGCTTTTGCTTCTCCTAGGATTTCATTCAGGACAACCTGAGACGCTGGCTTTCTCCATTTTGCAAGAACGCCTTATACGGTGCTTTGAAAATTTTAAATATTCCTCTCAGCCAAAACCAGATATATACCACTGGATATTATTTACCACTGGGACACAGTACAATTTAGCAAAAGCCTTCCCTGTGCTTTCAATAGGGTATTGGTTCTACTCCCATGTTTTAGATCCACAGTTTTCTAACATCTATAAACTGAAGAGCAAAACTTTAAGGTAGTTTAACTTAGCTTGGTGCGCTGAAGATGAGTTGAACTATACTTTCATTATGGTTAAAGGTAAAGGTAAAGGTTCTCCCGCACATGAGTGCTATTTGTTTCCGACTCTAGGGGCCGGTGCTCATCTCCGTTTCAAAGCTGAAGAGCCAGCACTTGTACGAGGACATCTCCGCGGTCATGTGGCCAGCATGACTAGACGCCAAAGGCGCACAGAACGCTGTTACCTTCCCACCGTAGTGGTCCCTATTTTTCTACTTGCATTTTTACGTGCTTTCGAACTGCTATGTTGGCAGAAGCTGGGACGAGTAACAGGCGCTCACTCTGTTATGCGGCACTCGGGATTCGACCCGCCAAACTGCCGACCTTCTGATCGACAAGCTCAGCGTCCTAACCCACTGAGCCACCGCATCCCATTCATTATGGTTAGAGATGAATAAAAGTCATTTGACATTTGCTAGGAACTAAAGACTCTCTGGGTAGATGCATCATGCATGATTCTGAACAACTTTTCACACCTGCGTACACACACAAACACACAGACACAGACATGACTGACCTTTGAGCATCCATTTACAAATACATGCTAGAGGGCTTCTCTAAAAAAAGAAAAATTACATCACGGCATTTTGTTTTTACCTGTGAGAGTGATTCAGAGCAAGGTCAGGCTTTCTCATCTTCAAGTAGCAGATTACAAGCTTGGTTTCAATAAAACTGGCAATACTTGAAATATCTCTTGGAGAGGCTTCAAAGGGCTTCCCTACAGCTGCACCTTTGCTGCAAAGCTTCCAAAAAAAGAGAAAAGAAGCAGAAACATGAAACAGAATGAAAACATCGACTTACTTCCAGTTTGATAATAAGTAAATTACATTCCAGGATGAAATGAAATGTAGTATGATCTGGGTTTTGCATAGATACACAAACTATGCTTGCTATAACATTGGAAGAGAAGTTAATATTGCTAACCTCATAGCATGTAGGGAGGGAGTTAAAATTCAGAGTTATGGGCTTACCTATGGCCAAATTGATTTGATTTGTTTGCTGGATGGCTTGCAATGACTGAAAGCCAATAAAACATTGAATAATAAAAACTCATATGAAATACTAGCTACAATTCAGTTTGTTGGCTTTTTATTGCTGGCTAGGGAATTCTAGGTGTTGAAGCTACACATTTTAAAATTACCCAGGTTGAGAAACACTGGTCTAGTCTAATGTACTGAATACTGTTCTGCAAGTTTCTCCAACTGTTAGTAACTTCTTTTGGAATTAGACTTTCAAGTATGGTTTCTTTTTTATTTGTTTCATTTTATACCTTTGCTTTTGCTTCTTCTAGGGCAGGGGTAGGCAACCTTGGCTCTTTTATGACTCATGGACTTCAACTCCCAGAATTCTGTGCTGGCTCAGGAATTCTGGGAGTTAATTTAATTTAATTTAATAATTTGATTTCTATACCGCCCTTCTCCCGAAGGACTCAGGGCGGTGAACAGGGCAATACACAATAAAAATCAAGTACAAAAATTAAAAAACCATTAAACATCATGCCCATAAAATCAATACATATTAAGTTAAAAACTAATTTTAAAAACCCAACCCCATCCCGTCAGACCAGGCCAGCTTGTTCGAAAAAGAATGTTTTAAGATCGCGCCGGAAGGAGCGAAGGTCGGGGGCCGTCCGGAGCTCAACCGGTAAGCGGTTCCAGAGGTCTGGCGCGCCCACAGAGAACGCTCTCCCCCTGGGGGTCACCAATCGGCATTCTTTGATCGGCGGCACCCTGAGGAGGCCCTCTCTGTGGGAGCGCACTGGATGGAGGGAAGTTGACGCCGGTCGCAGGTTGAAGTCGACGAGTCATAAAAGAGCCAAGGTTGCCTACCCCTGTCCTAGTGTTTCATTCAGGATGATCTGAGAGGCTTGCTTTTCCCATTTTGCAAGAATGCCTTATGTCAGGTATGTCAAACTCGCAATGTCACATGATGTCTCGTGATGTATTATGACTTTTTTTTCTCATTGCCGGGATGGTTTCAGCATGTCGCAACCCGCCAGCAGGCTGGCAGTTTGACACCCCTGCCTTATGTGGTGCTTTGAAAATTTAAAATATTTATGTCAGCCAAAACCTCAGTCCCTTATTGGACTGACAGGGTTCACAACATGCCCCTTCTGCCGGCACAATTAATTAATATGTTTGTAACAGTTTAGAGGAATGAAACTGCCGGAATGTCAGGATTGATTGCTTTGGGCTAATAGTTTAAGGTGTTACAAGGATGTACTAGTCTCATTTGCTACTGCCAGCACCAATAGCAATAATCTTTATACTTTGTTTCTCTGAAAATAAGACTGGGTCTTATATTATTTTTTGCTCCAAAAGATGCACTAGGGCTTATTTTCCAAAATGATCTTATTTTCTGGGAAATATGGTACTAAACGCATCCATCTGGCTGACGATCTTAACTGGGGCTTATTTTTGGGATAGGGCTTATGTTACGAGCATCCTGAAAAATCATGCTAGGGCTTATTTTCCAGTTGGATCTTATTTTTGGGGAAACACGGTAATTCAACCTGCTATATTATTTAATGTGATGTAAAGCTTTATTTGAACTGCCACCCCCACTGCTGAAATCTACTGCAACCTGGTAACCAATTCCTTTGTTGAATGTACATACTATTAAAAGATTTCTCCAGCTGTTCTACCAATAAGGTAACTGAAGCCTATTAAAATTAGAGCTTGCCCTTTTCAATATGGCAGACTTTCAAATATTATAAGATTAGCCCCCCTCCTCCTCCTCCTCCTCCTCCTCCTCCTCCTCCTCCTCCTTCTCCTTCTCCTTCTCCTTCTCCTTCTCCTTCTCCTTCTCCTTCTCCTTCTCCTTCTCCTTCTCCTTCTCCTTCTTCTTCTTCTTCTTCTTCTTCTTCTTCTTCTTCTTCTTCTTCTTCTTCTTCTTCTTCTTCTTCTTCTTCTTCTTCTTCTTCCTAAATATACTCATCTCCTTCAATCTCTCCTCACAGGAGGGTTTGCCTTCCTTTTTTCCTCTTGACAGTACCATCTTTGTTGCATTTTTCTGCCTCTTCTGCTATGAATCAGAATCTTTCTTTAGTTCCAAAACCAATGGAAGTTCACCAGAAGATAAGTCTGTACCTGCCACTAGGCAGACTGGAGCAGTTTGTTATGAAGTAATATTTATTTATTTATACCCCACCTTGATTATTTTTACAAATAACACAAGGTGGCAAACACATCCCACACATCTTCCTCCTCCTATTTTCCCCACAAAAACAACTCTGTGAGGTGAGTTAGGCTCAGAGAGAGTGACTGGCACATGGTCACCCAGATGGCTTTCATGGTCAAGGTAGGACTTGAACTAAAACCACACTTGGAATACTGCACCCAGTTTTGGCCGCCATGATATAAAAAAGAGGTTGAAACTCCAGAAAGAGTGCACAGAAGAGCAATAAAGATGATTAGGGGACTGCAGGGCTAAAACACATGAAGAACTGTTGCAGGAACTGGGTATGTCTAATTTAATGTAAATAAGGTCTAGGGGTGACATGATAGCAGTGTTCCAATATCTCAGGGGCTGCCACAAAGAAGAAGGAGTCAGGCTATTCTCCAAAGCACCATAAGGCAGAATAAGAAGCAATGGATGGAAACTAATTAAGGAGAGAAGCAACCTAGAACTAAGGACAAATTTTCTGACAGTTAGAACAAATTAATCAGTGGAAAAACCTGCCTTCAGAAGTGGTGAATGCTCCAACACTGGAAGTTTTTAAGAAGAGATTGGATAGCTACTTGTCTGGAATGATATAGGATTTCCTGCTTGAGCAGAGGGTTGGACTAGAAGACCTACAAGATCTTTTCCAACTGTGTTGTCCTGTTATTTATGGTCTTTCTAGCCCCCTGCCTTAACCACTACACCAGAGTGGGCTAATATGGGCTCTTGTTAAATCTCTGTTCTTTTCTGCATCTGACCTTAAACACTTAGCCTATTGCTAACAGCTACATCAACTGGGCTGGAAGCAAACAGAGTTGTGGGCAGCTATACAAATTTGATAAATGAATGAATGAATGCATGAATATATGAATGAATGAAAAAATAAAATAAAAGACAGCATTCAATAGATGCGGAAAACTGTATTTGTTCCCAATTAATTCTGTCCAAACTTTGCAGCCCAGTTGTGGGAGCTATTAGTATTAAAAGCATTAGTGTTCTTGTTATCTGGACCTTAACAGCCCAGATTTGCTAGTAACAATGCAGAAAGCATTGCAGAAAGAGTCAGTTGCCACTTTAACCATCTTCTGTATGTTGGTGGGAAGAGCTCTACCCTGTACTTTCTTTCAAGAAACATAATATACAGGTGGTCCTTGACTTACCACCACAATTGAGTCCAAAATTTGTCTTGCTAAACAAGAAAGTTGTTAAGTTAATTTCGACCCATTTGATGACATTTCTTGCCACAGTTGTTACATGAATCACTGGAGTTGGTAAGTTGGTAACACAGTTGTTAGGCGAATCTGGCTTCCCCATTGACTTTGCTTGTTGAAAGGACTCAAAAAGGTGATCATTTGACTCCAGGACACTGCAACCGTCATAAGAACATGCCAGTTGCCAAACTTCCAAATTTTGATCAGATGATCATGGGGATGCTGCAATGGTTGTAAGTGTGAAAAATGGTCATAAGTCATCTTTTTTCCAGTGACATTTTAACTTCAAATAGTCCCTACACAAATGGTTGTAAGTCAAGGACTATCAGCTCCATTAGAGTCCCTCTCTCATCTAGAAAAGTTCTATTCTTTTCTGTGAAAGAAAATCCTTCTCTCGTGTGAGCCACATTTTGTGAGATGGACAGCAATATAAATATAGCTCCTTCATTCCCAGTGTTGATATTGTAGGATCTGGGAAGTGATTGTCAACACTGCAACTTCATTTTTGGTTGCCACAGTTGGGAGGGGGGATGTGTGCTTTTAAGGGAAGACATAATGATAAGTTGTCCTGTGGGAACCAAGGTCATTGCTGCTTGGGTTTTGGTGGGCTGAGCTTTCCGTTAGAAAGCCCGCCAAAGTAGTTTATTGAGGAATGTGATTTATGACATACTACTGAGGTGGGAAGTTCAACTTTGTAACAGTTGGGAAGGAATTTCAGTCCTGATTTCACTTTTGAGTGTGCTGATACTTTGTAGGCAATAAATATGTTCTTTAAGGAAACTTTTTTGCCTTGGAGTTCTGTTTTTACTGGTCTCATCTATCGGAACCATGACAGTGTCAAATCTGTTTATGACACCGAATAAGGTCTGTATGGAAAAGTAGCAGAGAAGGTATTTGAAGGTGATATCTAGAAGGCTTTTGATGTTTGGAGTCTTATATATCTACACCCATAATCAGCTTCATAGGCTATGCATTCTCTTTTCCTGATGTTCATGGTTGGAGCACAATTAAACACTATTCCTTGACTAAGATGTCCAAAGAGACTTCTTTGAACATATGATGGATGAACTGAACGGACCATTAGAATCATTTTCTCCCAGCGATAAGACAAAGACCTTGATTTTCATATCCCTCAGTCAAGGAAAAAAGGTGATTCCCCAAAGAAATATTAAAAACTCTGAACATTTTCCTCAATTTCTTACTCACACAGTTCTGAAGAGTTTTAGATTCACTTGAATCTAACCACCAAGAAAATTGGGGGGAAAAATAAGTGGAAAAAGTATGTTAAAAAGGAAACCATTTCTGCTCTTAATTCTTACTTTATGGTAGGGAATGATATGAGAAGTGGATTGCAACCTGTATCACTGGATTTGTGACATTTGGGCACCAGATGTTTTGGAGAAGCAGGTTTGGAGGGATATATTAAATAATGTAATGTATTAGAGAGAATAATTTATTTTTATTGAATGTCATTTTCCTCTCTGTGGCTTCTTTTGCTAACATTATCAATCATTATTAGTTAAATTGTTGACATACTTACCTCCAATTAATCACTACCTCTAGTCTAGTCTAATCGTAAGAAAGGGATTTGGAAAATTTGCTTTTGATAAAGAACAGTTTAAATCAGGCATGGGAACTTGGATGGAAAAAAATACAATGTTATTTTCACTAACCTCTAACTTAAATTTAGCTTTTCATTCAATAATGAATGTAGCCAATCAAGTAATCTATGACTTCTAGACTAGAATTTTTTTTTATTAACTTCAAGAAATCTCAATTTTGTGGCAGTCTTAAGCAGCTGCCACAAAGAAGATAGAGTCAACTATTTTCCAAAATACCTGATGGCAAGACAAGAAACAATGGTTGGAAACTAACCAAGGAGAGAAGCAACCTAGAACTAAGGAGAAACTTCCTGACAGAACAACTAAGCAGTGGAATGACTTGCCTCCAGAAGTTGTGGGTGCTCCAACAGTGGAGGCTTTTAAGAAGAGATTGGACAACCATATGTCTGAAATGGTATAGAGTTTCCTGCTTAAGCAGGGAGATGGACTAGAACAGGGGTGTCAAACTCAATGTCATTGAGGGCCGCATCAGCATTGCGGTTGTCCTCAGGGGGCCGGGTGGGTATAGCCAGGGTGGGCGTGGCCTACTGGGTGGGTGTGGCTAAAGTGCATGTGGCCTACTGGGTGGGTGTGGCCAGCTCTACATTGTTTGCATCAAGGGTGCCTATGGGGGCCTGGGCAGGAGTGGGACAGATCTGAGGGTCACTGGCAGAAGGAGGGTTTCTGGGCCAGGGCCAAGGCAGTGGGGGCCGTTCCCTCACTGTTTCCAGGTTGGCTTCGCGGGCCGCATGAAACCACTTCGCGGGCTGGATCCGGCCCCCGGGCCTTGTGTTTGACATGTCTGGACTAGAAGATTTCCATGGTCCCTTCCAATTCTGTTATTCTGTTATCCAGTAGCTAAAATATTTTGAATTTTATTGGCATTTTTTGGGGGGGGGGCTCATGTAGGATAGTGTTAAGATTGGAAAAGAAAGCTGTCTGCTTTCTGGAGGCCTCACATTTCCATTTCCAACCAGATTTACCAGACCAGAAACCCTAAAATCAAGCCACAGAAATCAAGGATTGAATTTAAGCAGGGCTCACAGTTTCAAGGGATTAAAAGTGTTGCGTGAGTTGTTAATCCTAATTTAATGTGACATAGCCTGTGACTAAGAAAAATGCACACTGAAGGAAAAGTGAATTTGGGAGGAAAGAATGGATAAATGTGAGAAGCGCTTCCATTCTTGGCTTTTGCTTTATAGCTTCTCCTTTCTCCTATAAAGAGATTCATAGAAACATGGAATATGTACTCTAGAAAGGCTCATATAGGTTAGCATAGTCCAGTCTCCTGCTTGGTGCAGAAAGCTGTTAATTCCAGTAGGTGCCCATCTAGCACCCATCTGAAACTCTCCAACAATGGGACCCCACCACCTTTTAAGACAGACTTTTATTATTTAACACCACTGGGAAATTATTCCCAGCTCTCAGCCTGAAACTTTTAACCTTAACCTTTAATTTTAGCCTGTTGTTCCTTGTCTTGCTTTCAGTTTCAATGGGACCATCTGCTGTTGCCAAGGACCAGTTGTTTGAGATTTTTTTTTTACAGCTATCATCCCTAATTCGTTAAAGCAGGGGTCCCTAATCTTGGCAACTTTAAGACTTGTGGACTTCAACTCCCAGAATTCCTGGGAGTTAGGCCACAAGTCTTAAAGTTGCCAAGCTTGGAGACCCCTGCTTTAAAGTGATTCTCAGAAAACCTGGTTTTCCTAACCCCTTATCAATCTGACAATGCTCTTCTGAACCATCTATATTTCTCCATATTCCTTTTAAAGTGTAGAGTATAAATATTGCTCTCCATGATTTGGATGCAGATGTTCAGCTAAACATATCCCAATATTGCATTTGCCTTTTTAGCTACTGAATCTCACTGCTAGCTCATGTTCATGTTGTGGTCTACTCAGTGCTTTTTTTGTAAAAGAAAAAGGTGCCGGAACTCACACATGTCATACAACCCGCCTTGCCTACCCTACAAGGTTCCATCCAAAAAAGGTGCCGGAACTCCGTTCTGAGCGTCCTATGACAAAAAGAGCCCTGGGTCTACTAATTATCTTGGAGGCTGCTTCCATGTGCCATTGCCAACTCAGGTCTTTGTAGTCTGGCATGTATGTGTTTCATTTTTCCTACCCAGATGCAGGACAGCCATTTGTCCAGAATGCAGTAAGACCTCCTGCCTTGGGCAGGGGGTTGAACTAGAAGACCTCCAAGTTCCCTTCAAGCCCTATGATTCTGTCACCTTACACACTTAAACTTTACTAAATTTGGCCCAATGTCCAAGGCTACGAAGATCATTGTGAATTGTGATGTGTAGGGTAAGGCATGTCACTTACAAGTGTGATAAACATGACTTTCATTCCATCCTCTAAATTAAGGCCCTTCAACCTTTTGGGCACCAGGGACCAGTTCCATGGAGAAAGGTTTTTCCATGGACGGGAGGGGATGTGGTTTTGTGTGCTGTCTGCATCCCGCAGATGGGGCTTTGCTTGTTTGTATGGCCCGGTTGCTGGCATGCTGCAGCCCAGTGCTGGTCCATAGTCTGGGAGTTGGGGACCCCTGCTCTAAATCATTTATGAGGATGTTTAAGAGCAATGGGTTGAAGTATGGACTTCATACTTGATATTTCCTTCCAGGCAATGCAAAACCATCTACAAGCATCTTTGGGGTGAAGTTATTCAACTAATTGAATTTTACTGGCATATTTATCTATCTAGCCCATATTTATCTATCTTCTACACAAAGATATCAGGGGTGATTTATCAAACATCTTACTGATACGAAACATTCTATGCTCACAGTTGGTCTACCAAATGAATCACTCACAAAAAGTCTGACTTGACTTGTTCTTGGCAAACCCATGCTGGCTCTTAATAGCTTTCTTTTCTACACATGTACATATGCGTTCTTGCCAATGACTTTACCCAGCCCAGATGTTAAACCAACTGATTCACTTAGGTTGGAAGTACAGATAGTCCTCAACTTACAATTGGTCACTTAATAATCATTCAAATTTATGAAGGACCTTTCCAAAGCTACGTATGACCTGGTTTTGAAGGTATAATGGCTGCACCCCCCCATGGTCACATGATTGCATTTGGGGTGCTTGGTAACTGCGTCACCTTTGTGGCTGTTTACATTGTCTTGCAATATGTGACAATTTGAATTTTTTTGCCAATTTCCAGCGTTTACTTCTGGTTTCTGTCCAAAAAAAAATCCATTCGGGAAAATGGATTTGCTTAGTGACTATGTTGTTTACTTATCAATCACCACAAAAATTAGGTGTGGTCATATGATGGCTTAACTTACAACTACAACAACTTACCAACTTAATTCTGAGTTGAGGATTACATTGACTTGTTTTTTTCCTATTTTCAGTCTGAGAAAATGTCAGGAGAACTTCAAAACCATGAAATATGCTACATAAATGCTAAATATGACACCTCTTTTAAATGATCTTGTTTTTTTCAGGAAAAAAGAGGATTGCATATGAGAGTCCTCAATTTCAAATCACCATATCATCTTCTTACATGTAAGGCTCTATAAACCAGGGAGTTCATTACTTGCAATTTTATTCCTATCATGTATATATCCTTTGAAGTGTTTCAGCAGGGAAGATCTATACACTAAAACTCACTATGAAATATTTTCAAATACCCCAGAAAACACCAAAGTCTTGTCAAACATTTGGATATTTGTTAGTCTTGTTAGTTAGACTACAATGTCAATCTTCAAGAGTTGATGGAGTTTATGTATTTATTTATTTGTGTTGTGATTCAGGGTCAGCCTGTGGGTTCAGCAGTTGTGTCGGACGACTCAGAGGAGGAGGGGGGTGTTGAAGACCTTGCTGAGGGGATTGGACAGCTTGATGAGAGCCCCCAGCCAGGCCCCTCTCATCTGGTCACGACGCAGACCCAGCTGTGTGAGCCTGACAGCGTGGATGAAGATGACCCACAGCTGGCCCTGTTCAAGGACGCCCGACGCAGGAGGCAGCCAATCAGGAGTAAACAGAGGAAGGCAATGGGGCACCTCGGAAGGAGGCAGAGAGAGGCCACGCCCTGAACTGTATTTAAGGGGAATGTGTGGGAGGGCTGGTTTGCTGAAGGCAACCGTTTGGATAGTTCCTGTTTCTTAAAGCTCCTGTTTCTTGGTTCGTATCTTGTTCCATTTGTTTTTGTAGAAATAAATTTGGCAGGCGTAATTCCAGCCTCTTGCCTTCTTGTAAAAGGGGTTGTCCCTGCTTTTGCTGCAGGGCCAGTAGCAGGCTGGTACAGAACAATTTGCAGGCTGCATCTCTCTCTCTGTGTGTGTGTGTAAAAGGTAAAAGGCAAAGGTTCCCCCGCACATGTGTGCTAGTCATTTCCGACTCTAGGGGCCAGTGCTCATCTCCATTTCAAAGCCAAAGAGCCAGCGCTTGTCCGAGGATGTCTCTGTGGTCATGTGGCCAGCATGATTATACGCTAAAGGTGCACGGAATGCTGTTACCTTCCCACCATATTGGTCCCTATTTTTCTACTTGTATTTTTACGTGCTTTCGAACTACTAGGTTGGCAGAAGCTGGGACGAGTAACAGGTGCTCACTCTGTTACACGGCACTTGGGATTCGACCCGCCAAACTGCCGACCTTCTGATCAACAAGCTCAGTGTCCTAACCCACTGAGCCACCGCATCTCTGTGTGTATGTGTGTGCATATATACGTACTTATCTATATATCTGTATGCCCTTAATAATTTCCCCAAGTTCAAAATAAGGGGACTGCCAGTTTTAAAATACCGACAAATGTGGGGGGTTTTGCATTAAAGATGTCCTCTGAATTCTTTGGAAGGGAACTTTTATTGATTTGCGAATTTTGAAAAATTCAGTTCTTCACGTTTGAAGAATTTATTGAATGTTTTGATGTAGAATGGAAAGAATGAACTTGAATTTAAAGTGCTGCAATGTCATTAATTGTCCTATGGGGAATTGTCCTCAGGTTAGTTTTTCTTGAAAAGATACAGAAAACAGCAAAACAAATGGCCAAAGAGCTAAAGAAATTCATTTTTGAGGGACAATTATATCTGAAAATTTTTATTTTATAGGAAAACAATATGTGATTTGGTTTGCTGTGGTTTCTCACAATTTGAAAAAAACACAGCACAAAATACACATTTATTTCACATTTCTTAAACAAACATATAATGAGTTTAATTTCCCAGCCAATCTTTGCAAGCCTCGTTTACTGTAAAAAGGTTGCATAACCGTACCATCTTCTTCTCTTGACATTTTGTAATAAAAACAGTAACTTGAGATTCTGAATTGCCGAGTGGCTCAACTCTTTCCCACCTCTGTTTAATATTATGTAGCATAATTTTTATATTTCCTTGGATATGCATGTACTGTATAATTTGTTCTATTTGCACAGACTACCTATACTACCTATATCCTACTTTACAGTTAAGAAAGTTCTTACAAATACAGAAAACAATTTTCTTTCTACCACCTGAATTTCCCATGACAAGTGACATTTGGGTCTTCCATTAACCTTGATCCTGACCAGGGCCATCTGCATTAAGTAGATATGCTCTGCAATGGCTTCTTTCCCTTCTTCTTTTTCAACTGAACTCCTTTTTGGATTTAACCCTCCCACTAACAAACCTTCAGCAGTATCAAAACTTCCTAATCCAACTCAAGTTTGTCACCCCCACATGGTTCTTTATTAAGACCATGTCTCTTCAACAGACAAATCTATCTACAATCATCTTAGTTGCCAGGCATTCTGATTTCTTGCTTTCCGGTTCTCTCCTGTCTTCTTCTCAAAGTTTAAAATTTCATATCTAATGCCAGCCCAGATCTGTGGCCTCTCCTTTTTTTCTCTCCTTATGTGAACACTTCCTATGAAAAACTAAATTATGCCCTTCTCCCACCTTTTCCTTATTGCTTGGATTTCTGTGGCAATATGTAAACAGCCAGCAGGAACCCAAGGGTTGGGGTTCCTGTGGGTTCTCACAACAGGGAATTGTGAGAGAGGACATGATCAAGTTATATTGTCCTTGCATCCTACTTATGGAGGAAGCTGGTTGAGGGCTATGGAAGCTAAATGGTTGACTCCACATGGATTAATTCTGACTGTTCAAGATTTTTATGAACTTCTTCAGTGATCCTCAAACATACTGATGTTTTCTCATTTCAGAAATAGTCTTTCTTCCAGGAAGATTATGGGGACTACACTTTGGGGTACAGCAATTCACTGCAATTTGCTAGATTGTAGGCAGAGGCCTCCAACCTAAATTTATTGTACCTGATGAAGAAAAAAAATATTCTGAATGTGTTATCCAGTACTGAATTCTATTTCAGGACTGAGAGTTTCAGAAATTGCACATCTGAAGGATATCGGGTTGAAAAAGGGAGCAGCGAACGATTGAATGAGTTGCTATCTATGTATGTGTGCGTTTATATAAAAAGGAAAAAAATAAGTACAAATTAGTGCTATCACTGCTCACTGTTCAATTTGCCTTATTCCCTTAAGCAATTCAACATTTAGTGACAGCTTAGGATACATTTTCAGCTGAGTGAGCTGATTAAAAAAAATCATGTTTTTCTTGTTAATGAGAGATGTGTAAATAACTTCCTGCACAATATCCTGAAATTTTCATTCTACATGCAGCTGTCATCCAAGTGCAGCTAAATTTACTAGCCTTTAGGCAAACTCTTCTGCAATTGCTGTCATTGAGTTTTATTATTTGTTATTCTTGTGGTGCTGTCAATGAGCTAGGTGGGCTTCGACAAGATTGGGAGTCTCAAATGCACGGTAATGTCTTGGCCCAGGCATGTTTTTATGGGTGACTTGTATTAACTTGGGTAGTTAACTATACTTGGAATTGGTTGGCAACTCCCTAGATGAAAATGCTGAATGTTGGTTCAGATAGGTGGACCCTTTGCTTTGTAGGAAAATATATATATCCAAGCCAGTAACTAAATTCACGTAGCACAGTGTCAAAGACAATTATGTCCTATCAACCTCTTCTTATCCTTTGCATGTAATAATAAATGAGAAAAAATATTTATGAGTTAAGGAGTTAATGGGACATATTTCACTATGGGGCCCTTCAATTAAATAATGTCATCTTTCAGGACTTCAGAAATGTGCTATCTCTGTCATCTGGAATGAGTTTCCCTCTGAGATCCAGGAGGCTCCCACCTTGATGGCATTTGAGAGGGCCTAAAAACATACAATAGTTGTTCTCCCAGCTCCTCCCAGCTCCCTTGGGCTAAGTTGGCTGGAAGCCCCTGAGAGATGTATTTGTATATGTTTTGTGTTTTGGCAGGGGGTTGCCATTTTGTTCTTTATTTTTATTTGTTCTTTATTTACCCTGTGTTTTTCATATTGAATAACATTCATTTTTATTTTATTTTTTATTTTTTTTTATTTTAGTTTTTTAGTTTAGTTTAAATTTTTTTATTATTTTATTTATTTTATTTTATTTTATTTTATTTTATTATTTTATTTTATTATTTTATTTTATTTTATTTTATTTTATTTTATTTTATTTTATTTTATTTTATTTTATTTTATTATTTTATTTTATTTTATTTTATTTTATTTTATTATTTTATTTTATTTTATTTTATTTTATTTTATTTTATTTTATTTATGGTACATTGTGAGCTACTAAAGTTATTCAGGAGTTGGTCAGTGCCTAGGAACACATAAATTAAATTAAGCATTACATTTTAATTATGAAAAGGGAAGGATGAAACTACAGTATGAACAAATGCAGATAATGGTAGGGCTTTATTTCCTGTTTTAAAAATGAAAAGATGAGTGGAATTTGCCTGTAAATTGAGGTTGATGTACACAGCTGGTAGGTGACTTAGCATTCAACTTGATATGGTTTTCATGCAAATTGTTATATTAGAAGGAAATTGGGTTCCTATTATGAGTAAACAATATATTGTGCTTTTAAAACATTTTTAGCCAATATTTCCTTCCTTCCTTCCTTCCTTCCTTCCTTCCTTCCTTCCTTCCTTCCTTCCTTCCTTCCTTCCTTCCTTCCTTCCTTCCTTCTTTCCTTCCTCCCTCCCTCCCTCCATTTTATGGTAAAAAGCATCTTTTTCACTTTCAATGTCAATGAAATTGTCATAAATGTAGTGCAGAGTTCCAAAATTAAGTTCTAACACTATGTGAATGTCCCATCTTTCACTACATAACCATCTTTGTTGAAGTATACTGTCTCCCTCATTTCTCATACTTCAACTTAATTTCCATGGAGGGGAAAAAAACATAACAGCACTTTTTGCCATTCCATTTCCCCAAAGATAAATAACAGTTCTAACATACATTAGAAATAAAATCCAAAATACCCTGAGAATAAAATAGAAACACAGGGGCTGTTTTTTCAGGAGAGGAAATTTTTTGGAAATATATTTTTATGGAATTATCTGACAGATTTTGGCACATTTTCGGCACAATAGGGCTTTAAATATTACTTCTCTATTCCCTTCCCAGATTAAAAATTGTAGTCAGAAACACAGCCCCTTGCAGATGGTGAGTTTTTCTGCCATTCAAGTCTTTTCAATTTCACATTTATTTATTTTATTTTTATAATCAAGGCTGTACAAAAAAGGAAAACATTCACAGTTGTTTGGGCACAAATTCTTATATACAACAATGTCAGAATGACCAAAATTATTAAGTGGTTACACGTGTGATAGCAATAGCAATCATAATGAATGTACTACTTGGGTCGAGTAATTTACTATAGTCGTCTTGAGTACGTAACTATTAATGTCTTGAGATCCTAATTAATAGCATCCAAGAAGTCCTCACCTAAGATTAAATCAAATACCCCTCAAAGCTATGGCTTGACCATGAAAGTGTTGGACCTATGTCTATTTAAATCAAACTTTTTAAAGAATAGAGTGGAATTAAAATGGTTGAGCCAACTCAACTGTTTCCCTGATCTTGAATAATGTCATTACCCTCCACAAAAATCCAATTCTCTCCCCCCAAAAAACAAACCCAAAACAAAACAGACTCTATTATTTTACATAACTGTCTTGACTCATAAACAAGAGTCACCTTGCAATGAGATGGGTGAAAAACATATTAATAAAATAAAATAAAATTTCAAATTACCCAATCAGTCCCCGAATATGCCAAGTTACCTCTCCCATTCAACCATGTCTGATTGGAGTTAATTACCTCCGGTTTAGGAACCACTAGACTAGAGAGACTGCAGTTCACAACATTTGGGAGGAACTTGAAAAGCCAAAAGTCTATATTGTCCACTGGAAAAGATAGAAACCCAGAGAGATACCTAGGAGACATTTGCTTGGATAACATAAGAAATGACCTCCTCAACTTTCTAGTAATATGTTGTTTCTTTCTTTTCAATGCTGTTTTGAATGTTATTGCCTGATCATCCCTAAGGTGTGGCTGAATGTTTGGGTATCTGGCTTAGCAGTGCATCCAGAATTGTGATTTCGTTGGATCATTGGCCCAATGGAACTAGATATACCTAGTCTAGTGAAAAGAAGCACCAGGGGTGACATGGCAGTAGTCTTCCAATACTTGAAGGGCTACCACAAAGAAGAGGGGGCATCTTATTTACCAAAGCACCTGTAGGCAAGACAAGAAACAATGGATGGAAACTAACCAAGGAGAGAAGCAACCTAGAATTAAGGAGAAAATTTCTAACAGTGAGAACAATGGAACAGATTGCCTTTGGGAATTGTGGGTACCCTGACACTGGAGGCTTTTAAGAAGAGCATGAACAGCCATCTACCAGAAGTACTAAAGGTTTACTGTAAGAGTAGGAGGTTGGTAAGATCACACTTGGAATATTGCATCCAGTTTTGGTTGGCATGATATAAAAAAGATGTTGAGACTCTACAAAGAAGAAAGATGACTGTGGGACTGGAGGCTAAAACATATGAAGAACAGTTGCAGGAATTGGATATGTCTAGAACGCTGAGCTTGTCGATCAGAAGGTCGGCAGTTTGGCGGGTCGAATCCCGAGTGCTGCGTAACAGAGTGAGTGCCTGTTACTTGTCCCAGCTTCTGCCAACCTAGCAGTTCAAAAGTACGTAAAAATGCAAGCAGAAAAATAGGGACCACTACGGTGGGAAGGTAAGAGCGTTCCATGCGCCTTTGGCATCTAGTCATGCTGGCCACATGACCACGGAGACGTCCTCGGACAAGCACTGGCTCTTCGGCTTTGAAACGGAGATGAGCACCGGCCCCTAGAGTCGGAAACGACTAGCACGCATGTGCGGGGGAACCTTTACCTTTACCTCGTTTAATGAAAAGGAGGACTACAGATGACATGACAACAGTGTTCCAAGGTCCCTTCCAACTCTATTACTGTTGCTGTTACAATGGCGCAGCCAACTTGCCTCTGGGATCTCCTCTTGAGGCTGCTAAGTTTATCGCACAACACAACAATGGCAGGGCTGCCAGATGTATTTTGATTGTAGCACAAATGCTAATAGCATAGTTTGGACTTAGCTCACTTATATTGACTCTTGCTTCAAGATCCCTGAAGATTGAAATTCATTCATAATTCTTCCAATATACCCTAAGGAGCTAGAAAAGATCCAACTATTTTCTGCCTCATCCTGTGGAGCATCATTACCAACCTGTAAGTAGGCACTTCCATGGAAAACTCACTGATTGGATGGTACATGATAACATCCTGGCAATTGAGTAAGATGAAAATATATCAATCACTTGTGCAGGACCTAAGTTGCTTTTATTGACGTAAAGGTAGTTTTTCATGTAATCCCTAGAATCAGGCTCTGGGTGAAACTGATTGTATCTGTTATCAGCTAATGTCTTTTGCTGCTGATTATGAAATTATATGAAAACAGCCATAATGTAAACAGGTAGTCTTTGACATACAAGAGTTCATACTGGCCACATATTGGTTACTCTTTTTGTTCTTTTCTTTTCTGTTCTGATCTTTTAATTTAATCTGTTGGTTCAAGTTCTGACAAAATCCACATTTCACCCTTCCCACCCACCGCGCTAGGCTATTTCTGTTCGGAGAACCTATTTCTGTTCTCCTATATGCCGATGATGCATTATTTCTCTCTTTAGTGGGTCTGAGACTGAATTTCTGTGCTCTTGCCCATTACTGCAGCTAGCTATGCGTGACAACGAAAGTAAAGTTTCTGAGAAGTCAGTTATTCACTGCTACTGTCACATTTAAAATGGAATAAGGATGGAATGGGGATGATTTTCACTCTTAAAAGTACCAGGTCATTGCAGGTCTGTGAGTCGGTAGCTTTCTGGAAGAACCAACACTCAAGTCAACTATTAAACAGAAAGGTCTCAGCTGATCAGATATTAGCTAAAACCCAGATAAAAACAAACCACTTTTGCAACTTATGTACACTCCATTCAAATGGGAGTAACCCAAGCAGGAGGAAGCAGTGTCCTGTGGTGATCAACAGCAAGCAGCAGTATTAAGGTTCAGTGGAGTTGTGGAACTTATTTTATTTTAATAATCAATAAAAAGCATAGGAGATTCTTTATTCCAAATTAACTTCCCGATACTCCCATGTAACACCTCTGCTCCGCGAGCTGCATTGGCTTCCAGTTGTCTTCCGGGTGAGGTTCAAGGTGCTGGTGATGACCTATAAAGCCCTAAATGGCATGGGTCCGGGTTATTTACGGGAGCACCTTTTGCCGGCGTTAACTTCCCATCGCCCTGTGCGCTCCCACAGAGAGGGCCTCCTCAGGGTGCCGTTGGTCAGGGAATGTCGACTGGCGGCCCCCAGGGGGAGAGCATTCTCTGTGGGCACGCCTGCCCTCTGGAATCAGCTTCCGGTTGAGCTCCGGATGGCTCCCGACCTTCACTCGTTTCGCCGCGACCTGAAGACTTGGCTATTTGAACTTGCTGGCCTGGACTGAGGGACTGGGATTTTAGATCTTAAATTTTAAAAACTTTAAATTTTAGCATGTGTTTATTGTTTAGGGCTATTTGATTTAATCTCATTTTAATTTTTTATACATTATGTGTTGTTTATAGTGTTTTAATTGCCCTGTACACCGCCCCGAGTCCCTTCGGAGAGGGGCGGTATATAAATCCAAATAAATAATAAATAAAATAAATTCTCCACGTGCAACTAACCACTGAATCAATGCCAGGACACAGAAGCAATTTCCCTGAGAAACAATAACTGCCTTCCACATCCATCCTGGAATGACTTCCACACCATGGATTGCCTCACTGTTCTATGCTGTTTCAGAATCTGAAACTAATGCCAGCTCATTCTGCTCCTTCTCTGCCACTTATATGGGGAACTTTGTCCCAAAAAGCTGTTGTCACCACTTAGCAGCAGAAAGCTAGCAATCTCAAATGCATTATGAGCAAACAATCAAACAACAGAGAAAGCCCCCAGCCTTAATAGAGCTCAAAACCTCTGCATGTCCTCCCACACCTTTCATTCTCAACAGCTTTTCTCTTCCCCCTACACCTGCCATTGTTCATCCTTTGACACTGTGAAATAACAAATGTCTCTGCTAACAGCTGTTACCTTGTCCTTACAGCATGTTTCCATGTGAATCACCTAAATGGGAGTAAAATGCTTTAATAATAATTCTCCATTCTCTGGAAGAGAATTTCTGTCCTCTCTGCAGACAGAAAAAATTTCCAGCCTGTCCATGAACTTCCTGGCTTTGGTCTTCTCCTTTGGTTTCCAAAGGGCAGTTAATTTACAAAAAAATAGGAAAAAATCTCTTTAGGCAGCTATGAGAACTGAATTCATTTGCTGTTATTTCTATAACTTCCCTTAGTGGCCAATACACATGCTGGTAGAATTTGAGCTTACCACTTTGGCTGTGGCTTTAATTTTCATTTTTCCAGGGGGAAAAAAATCTTTAACAACGTAAAGTATGTAAACTTGGAATAATTTGACCCCGCTAAGCAATTTTAAAAGATCATTAGAACAATGTTATGTTTTAGAACTTTATAGGATGGGAAATAATGACAACAACCATATCGTGATACTTAAATCAGACATCATAAATATGTAATTGCTTATAAAACTGTAAATATGTAATGGCATCATTCTTGCGGTGATGCAAAAGTCATAGGTTTTACAGTAAAGTTGGTAACAGAGATTGCTTGGTGTATGATCAGCAGCAAATGGTGACCCAAAGAAGATGAACAACAAACAACAACAACAACAACAACAAAGCAGTAGAAGCAATATAGTATTTTGGATGCAACCCATCAACCCTCCCATCTCTCATTCACGAAAACTGGAAATTGTAGAAAGCACAAAAATACGGTTTGAAGAAATGGCGTAGATTCAGAAGCAGGATCAGGATTGGTGTTTGAAACAAGCGGGGAAAGCATACAACATTGCATGTTAGGATCAGAAGACCACTGACCTATGTGACGAGCCATACCTAAAAGCACTCAGAAACTGCTCAGCACTGCCTAGTGTGACAAGCAGTGTGTAATAGCACGTGGCAATAGTCTTGGGAGAGAGAAGAGAGTTATAGCCCAAACAAGGCTTGGCCAAAGGTAGCTTATTTCACAAATGTAGGCATGCTAAATGTCTCAGGTGGACCATGCTTAATTTCTTGGGCAGTAAAGGTGATAGGGTGCAAGACTTGCAAGACTGGTGTCAACTTTATGAGGTGCTCCAGACAGGAAGCATGTTCAGAGTACCTAATTCTACTTTATGGTGAGGTTATATTAATATAGTCTTGGAAATCTACATTTCTCACCATCTCCGTGATCAAAAAGTCCATGTACATTAAGACAGAACAGCCCTTTCTCAACAGAGGGGGAGGGATATGATACCACCCATCTCCTCTTTACAACACATTCCTTTCAGCAGTTCCAAAAAGATTCCACATCCATTTGCACTATTCAGGTGACCCTGAGGGCACAGATAAACCCTCAGGTGGCCTCAACAACTCTCAGAAAGAGTGCTAATGACCAGATGGCTGGAAAGAATATAAATCCTTCCATCCTCCACCATTCAGGCAGAACTATAGAAGCTTCTTGGATGAAAAGCCAAATGTCTTCAAGGAAAAACAAAATCCAATTGCCTTTTGAAAATGACTCTTTGGGGTAACCATGATCTGAATCTCTGAGAATCTCCATAGACATTTCTCCATTGTAATGGAGACAATTTGGAAGAAGAGATGGACTGGAGATGGCTTAGAAGAAAACTGTATTTTCTTTTTTTCTTTTTTACAGAAAACTATTTTTAATATTTTATTTCATCTTCAGCACTTATGTTACTATATTGTCAGTTAAGCAACGGAAGAATCAAGCAGCATCATTTTTGGGCTAGATTTAGGTCATTGGTTGGCCTTAATCCTTAACTGCTTATTAAGACAGCCAGCTTGGAGATAGCCAAAGTCAGAACCATGTAGGACTGGTAACCAATGCAACTTCTGAAATGTTAATGTTAGATATCAAATTGGATTGCCCCAGTTAACATGCAGTTTTGTTGAATTTTGCGCTGAGTTCAGTTCTTGGGTAGTCCTTAAGGACACTCCAACATAGACTGCATTGCAGTCATCTTCTTTTACTTCTGAGTCTTGATTAATATCCAAGTTTACCTAAGGCCTGCTATGCTTACTGCTGTTTTTAGATCATGACTTATGGCTTAGAACATGCCTTATTTCAGCTCTGATGGTCCTTCTGCCCTTATTTCTGGCTGCACATTAGCCTGACCACACATTAGCCTTAGCAGCGCTTACTAGGGTGATGATGACTATGCATTCATTCTTGGCTAATTGACTCTCAAGTTAGTTTGTACAGTTTTCTGGCGTTGCATGGCATACTTTGAAGCATAATTTAGCTACAAAGAGTGAGTTGAGGCAATGTATTAGAATGAGTTTTGGTGGAACTGTTTGTTGTCCAGTGCACAGTGCAAGCACAACCAGTGTTTTGAAAACCTTTTGAACTGTACAATTCAGTGTACAGCTGCAACAGAAAGTATACAGTGCTTCTTGCTGTTTCATCATACAGGACAATTATATTTATGAATATGGTAATATTCTTCTAGAAACTGTTATGGAGACTATCCTGAAGTACCAGGTACAATTTACTTTGGAGAAATACTGTTTATTAACATGATTTTACCCCAATAGATGCACTAAATGAAATTTAGTTAGGTCGTGATATTAAGATACTCTGTTCCAAGAGAAAACTGCAATTCCACAATGACTGTACCATAAAAAAATTGTAGGCGTTTGATCTCCATAACAATCTTTTTTGGGGTGGGGGTGGGGGTGCTGATTGGACATCAGACAGTCCAATGTTGATTGCTGTAGTGTTTGTGTGAAATGTAAATGACACATTGTGAGAAAATGTGTGATTATTAATTTCATGGGGTTTTTTTAGAGCAGCAGGGACACATTTTAGAGCTTCAACTGTGGATAAAATAACCAAATGTACAGAGGAACCAATTAAGCATAATTATAAATTACTCAATCTGTTTGGGTCTGTTCTTTCCCCTCTTTATTGGAGAATTTCTGTGCCTTTGAACATGTGTTGCAAAGATGCATAAGTGTTCTTTCAAGAAAACACACCCCCGGCTACAAAGGGAGGGAGGAAGAAAAACAGTCAAAATTACTAGTTCCAGAGCCAGAGACATATCCAGTGGTCCATGTCAAGACAACAGGCAGAAAAGAACTTTGGGTGTCCTAACCAAATAACCAAATAATCTGCTTCCTAAATTGTAGAGGCTGGCAAAGAGCTGGATTTTGAATCCATCCATCTTTTTGGCATTTTTGCTATTAGCTGTGTGGGTGGCGGAATAGATCATTATAATTATTTTTAAAAATAAATCTGCTGCAGTAGAAGAAAGTATAAAGCAGCAAAGGAAGTGGGGTATGTGTGAAAATCAGTTCCCTGGCACTGCCACCTATAATGCCACGATAGCCCAACAATGCAAGAGAATAATTTCTCTTTTCTTTCTCTTTTAAAAATCGGTAGGCTTTGCAATAGCTTTTATGGGCGAAGGGTTACAAGGCTTGCAGCAATGCAAGAAAATAGGCGGATGCTAACAACAAAATCTAAGTTTCTCCGTCAGATTTCCCACTCTAATTTTGACAAAATTATCATCCTTCCTGTACATTTCTAAAATAATCACAAAAGGAAAAGGGCGATGATCTTCCTCTCCACCCCCAGTTCTTTGTCAAGCAGAAAGAGAAGTGGAAAGAAACACTACCATTTTTATAATACAAAAAACTGGATCTTAAATTGAGTGGGAAAACAGGTAAAAATGCTAACAGAAAACGTTTGAGTATGTTACCTAACACTGGGAAGGATGTAACTGTTCAAACTTAAGAGCCCGACTTCTGTTGATGGGAAATCATGTTTGTCTAATTCCTGCTGAAGGATGGGATGAAGAAGTCTTTCTACAGCGGGGTATCAAACTGGCGACCCACGGGTCAGATGTGTCATGTGCAGGCCACACCCACTCTGGCTCCGCAAAGGCAAACAACGTCATGATACGTCACAATAAGTCATGTGACATGATTGAGTTTGACACCCGTGTTCTACACAAACATTAATATTTGGCTTTGAATGAGTTCATGGCAATATGGAATTCACATATGTGACATGCCTAATTGGTAATACAGATCATCCTCAACTTACAACAGTTCATTAAGTGACTGGAAAAATGTGACTTATGATGGTATTTTACACTTATGACCATTGCAGCTTCCTCATGGTCGAGTGATCACAATTTGAATGCCTGGCAACTGGCTCATATTTATGATGGTTGTGGTGTTCTGGAGTCACATGGTCACCTTTTGTGACCTTCTGACAAGCAAAGTCAATGGGGAAGCCATGTTACTAAACAACTGCAGTGATTCATTTAACAAATATGGCAAGGAAGTTTGTAAAATGGAGCAAAACTCACTTAACAACTTTTTAGCAATGGAAATTTTGGACTAAATTTGGTCATAGGTCAAGGACTACCGGTACATAAAAAGAGCTGGGATTCTAATGATATTTCTATTTCTTTTTAAAGGAATACCAAGTCCAATTTCCAAGTATTTTAGGACACTCATACTAGCAGTGAAAAAATCAAGTAATTCTAGTACATTTTAAAGCATCAGATGGCACACTTGATGTGAATTTAAAATCATAGATTCCAGAGTCACTGCAATCAGAAATAATATCAGTGAATTACAGTGAGAGGAAAAAAGTATTGAAACCCCATCCATTGTTCTTTATGACATATTCTCACCTATAGATTTCAATCCTATGCAAAGTGTCAAAGGACACTTCTCCCATTGAAAGCACAGAAGCTTATTTGTCTTGATTGACAAAACAATACTCTGTCGTATTGAGGGTTAAGATTTTAGCAGCCATTAATTCTTCAAATCTCATTCACAATAGCAAGAAAGTACAAACTAAGCTGGCAAAAACTGCGAAGCAATCATTGTATATTACGAATAACACAATGCACAATGATTGTCACCCAGTATTCGCTAGCTTGCTTTCCTTGTCTTTGTATGTTTGAATATGGAAAATAATCAGTATTTTTTCCTCTTGTCATTCTTTTTGGGCAATGAACTTTTTTTGCCTTTAAAACTTTTTGTGGCTGATAAAAGTCAACATGCAAGTTACTTTTTATGACAGTTGGCAGCAACCTGACCTATTTATGGCTTATATCTTAATTTTTAACACGTTTCCTTTTTTTAATAACATTGGCTTTATATTTTTATAATAATTGTATTATAATTGTTGTTTTTATCTGATTGTTGAATGCTGCCAGAGTCACTGGTGAAATGTGTAGATATAGAGATTTGATTAAATAAATAATATCTAGTGCTGATTTTAGTGGGGTAATTTTGCACCATTGGCTATGTTCAGACAATCTCAATTAATTAATCTATTCAGTTTGGAGAACCATCCATTCTCCAAAGGAGTTACAATGAGACAAAATAAGGTATTAAAAGCACTATTTTTTTAAAAAAGTAACCAAAGTTCACCGTAAAGATCTTTAAAATGTTGTATCTGTTAGTTTTTTCTCCATGAACCATCCTGAATGAACATGTTGTTTGATGAAACTGAATTACCAATTCTTATTGTCTGCAGGTCTTTGCAATGTATGTTTTTCCAATTGATTCAAAAGATTTGGAAAAAAAAAATCCATCTAGTTCAGTGATTCTCAATGTCGACATCTTTAAGATGTATAGGCTTCCATTTCAAGAATTCCCCAATCAGCGCAGAATACATGCCTAGTGGAGAGTCCTGGAAATTGAAATTCATACATCTTAAAGTTGCTGAGATTGAGAAACTGAACTAGTCTCTAAGGCTTGATTTATTTCCAATATTTTTTGTGCAGACATATAGGGAAGGTCATGTGCACCTTTCCTAGGGATATGGGAATATATGCAGAGCTCTGGATTGGATACGTATATGACTAGATTAGATAACCTTTATTGTTATTTTTTTTACTGTGGGCACACTGGTACACATTAGAAATGAAATTCTGTTGCCTGCTCTCAAAAGTGTATACATACATAATAAACATATAAACATGCTATATACAACACACACACACACACACGCACACACCCTTACATATAAATGTGTATAAATATTAATCACTCCATCTTGAATACATAGCAGAAAGAAGAAGCTTGAGAATTCACAAGGTTAATACTGTATGGAACAAAACTATGACTGAATCTGGATGTCTGCTTCAGTTATCATGAAGCCTCCTCCCAGAAGGTAACAAGGAAAACAGGTTGTGAAGAGGATGTGTAGCATCCCACACAATCCTGTGGACTCTGCTCAAGCAATGCTTATATGCTATGTCCTGTACAGAAGGGAGTGAACTGCTAATACTATGCAATTTTATGCACTGCATATCAGAGTATTCTTAAAGAGTTAAAGTAAAAAAAATATTTTTAAATAAATAGACTGACACTTATGTTTATTTCATCATCACCTCGGCACAGCCCATAATGACCATCTGTGGGTTATGGAATTAATCCAGCTCATGCAGAGAGATCTCTATAACCCTCTGGTGAATTAATCACACTTTATTTGAGGTCTTCATTTTGCATCCAAGAGACAAATGCTGCACTTGATATGGTATGCATGGTGATACAGCTGGAGCTCTTTCTGGGCTTTCAAATAACACACCATCCATTAAGGTACTTCATTTGTTTGTTTAATGACCTGGAGGAGATTATTTTCAGGACAACAGAGTGTAAAATTTAATTCTGGAAGAGATTTATGGAAGGAGGAAACCTTTCTAGAATTTGTATGCCATCTTTATCAGTATAATTAATTGGCTGTCAAGAGATTTCTTGCCCCAGACATCTTGCTAACAATTCCCACTCATATGAGTAAGTGAACATAAAAGGTCTATTTATTTTGATGGGGCAGAGTCCATTAACTAGCTTTGGACATATAACTGGGGTAAACAACAAGGGCAAAGGATCCATTTCTTCACTTCTCATTTGAAAACATAGGAAACCTGCTGATTCAGGACAAAAGTCCCTTTAGTCTAAAATTCTGTGTCGCACCAGAGTTAGGGCCAATTTAACTAAGTACTTCAGATGCTTTTATTTATTTTTGTTTATTTCCCCCCCATATTTTCTAGTTCTTAACTCCCTCTTCTCCTTCAAAGGGGCTTTCTGTTTGATCAATTCATTTGGGTTCCTCAGGATCTTGAAGAATTTCCCAGTAATCTGGAGAGCAGTTCAGTTGAGAACATCATTAAACTCTGGACTGATATGTATTACCAAGCTCTAGCTGGGCATGAAGAGAGGGGTTGCCCTCATGCAAACGTGTCTGGCTGGAATACAGGTTTGGTATCAATCAAGATCTCAAGGAAGGAACAGCAGAGTAGCTATGGTTACCCGTGATAGCTTCCAAAGGCGTTGCCCTCCAAGTGATGGTGTGAGATCCTGTTAGACTCTAAAGACTGTTTTTTTGTACTACCCTTTCTGCCCATCCTGCTTCATTCTGTGGTTGAATTGGTAGTAGGCATCCTACGATTATGGTGTGGTGGACTTTAAACCTTTCCTCTTGATGGTGTTGGAGGTAGCTTAGGAGTTCATAGCCCTCAAAGAAGCTATGGATCTGACCCACATCATTGAGGGCCATGCATAATGATGGCCACATTTCGGATCAGGCCTTCCTCTTGGACCAGTGCTGACATGATCTGAACTGGGGTAAATTAGCATCACTCTCTTGCCACAGATGGACCACTTTCTAGTAATTTTAGAATGCTCTGGTGCTGGATCCTGTCTTCAGCCTTTCCTTACAACCTACACTGTGATTGACTGCAGTGGCAGAGAACCTGGAGGAAGAAGATTATCTGGACCCCTTTCAGTCAGGTTTGCCAACCATAGCAAAAAACATAGTAAAATCAGGCATGACTCACTTTTGCTTAGCAATGGAAATTCTTATCCCAATTGTGGTTGTAAATCAAGGACTATATGTATTAGCTCTGGCAGGAAAAGCATGTTTCGGGTCAATTGTCAATTAAAGAATGCCAACTGGTAGAAACCAGGAAGTGCACTTTTTTGGTTTTGGTTTTGGTGCCTTACCTACCCTCTGGCATACCTAACCACCAGTGCATACCCTCTGGCACACCTAACCACCTGAGACAGATTGAACCCTTCAAGAAAATGATGAAGATCTGGCTGCTTACTCAGGCATGGGAGTCAGGTAGTTGGTGAAGCCCTGGTGGTTGGATTGTCAAGTCTGCAACGAACTTGACTGAAGCCATCTTGCTCATTCTAGGTTGCCACAAGAAACGGAGGGGATGCGGAGCATTTTTGCTAGTCTAAACAATTCTGGGTCTGGTGGGAACCAAGGTCATTCTATCAGTTAGCTTAGAGGGTTAGGCGTTTTGTGAGAAAGCCCACCAAATTGTTTTATTGGGGAACGTAGCCGATTGCATAGCCCTGGGGTGGGAAGTTTGACTTTGTAATAGTGTAACTCTTTGGAGGGAATTTCAGACTTGGTTTCATTTTTGATGGTGCTGATATTTTGTAACCTCTTGCCTCAGAGTTCTGATTTTGTTGGTCTTAGCATCGGAGCCATGACATTGATATTGTTTCGTGTTTTTTTTTATTCTGGACTGCTCTTTTTTTTTTAAAAAATGTATGTTTTAATGGTTGTTTATATTGTGTTTTTTTAGGTTACTTTGGCCATAAGATCAATTGTATAAATCTACACCCAAAATACTCATGACCTATAGTGGGAGGGAACTGAGAAGTGAGCATTTTCTGCAGGAGTTCCCTTTCCGTGGGACAGCTGCAACCAGATACAAGATTGGTGCTTTTATCCTGACATTTAGAAAGCCATGTTGTTCCAATGAGCAAATGAGATAATAGCATGAGCGGTAAGTGCAGAATGCTGTTAGTATAATATAAAATGTGATGATGGATAGGATACGTAGCTGTTTTACCATGCTATTGCTATAGCATGTTAGAGACAGACTTTTATTCATTTTGTTTTTGTGACAGTTTGAAGATATTGCTGCACGTTGCTTAGAACTGTACAACTGCAGCAGCTTAAAATCAGTCAAAATAAGAAATATAGTACATCTATGAAACAGAGTGAGCGCCTGTTACTCATCCCAGCTTCTGCCAACCTAGCAGTTCGAAAGCACGTAAAAATGCAAGTAGAAAAATAGGGACCACTACGGTGGGAAGGTAACAGTGTTCCGTGTGCCTTTGGCGTCTAGTCATGCTGGCCACATGACCACGGAGACATCCTCGGACAAGCGCTGGCTCTTCGGCTTTGAAACGGAGATGAGCACCGCCCCCTAGAGTTGGAAACGACTAGCACGCATGTGTGGGGGAACCTTTACCTTTACCTATGAAACTCTGAAGGTTGATAGAGTAGCAAGTAATCTTTAAGGTCAACTAGCCCAACAACCCTCTTTAATATCTATCCAACCTCCACCTGAACAGAAGAACCCGAGATATAACCCGGTTGAACTGCTCTTTGGGGCTCTTTATATTGTGGTATCAGTTCAGAAAAGTCCCACTGTAATCTCTTACAGACTTCTCAGTTTGCCAGTCCTCCATTTGTCCTGGCTGCCCTTTTCTAAACCTGCTCTACATTTCCTGAATCGTCTTTAAAGTGAATAGGACAGAATCAGATGTCCTAGAGCGGGAATTAGAGTCGAATTACTACTTCACATATTAAAGGTACCACTGATCTCCCTATAGAGGACGGGTAAAGTATGCAGCCTGTGATTTGGAAAGTAAGACATAGTCATCAGGACAGGTAACCCCACCAATAACTGCACCCTCCAAATCATACCTGACGGCAGTGAATTTGATCACTTAACTATGATGCAGTTGAAGCACTGTAGAGTTCCAAAGTACTGTAAAATAGCACTTCTTTCTATAAGTCTTGAACCTACCTAGAATTAGATTTTCCCTTTAACCTAATTCTGATCCCTATTATGCCTCTCTTAGCTATCTTTCCAGTAGGCCACCTGGAGTCACCCAAACAGAGAGATTGGGAGGTTGGTGTATTTTATTTTATTTTATTTTATTATTTTATTTTATTATTTTATTTTATTATTTTATTTTATTTTATTTTATTTTATTTTATTTTATTTTTTATTTTTATTTTATTTTATTATTTTATTTTATTTTATTTTATTTTATTTTATTTTATTTATTTTATTTTATTTTATTATTTTATTTTATTTTATTTTATTTTATTTTATTTTATTTTATTTTATTTTGTTATTGTTTTTTATTTTATTTTGTTATTGTTTTTTATTTTATTTTATTTTGTTATTGTTTTTTATTTTATTTTATTTTATTTTATTTTGTTATTGTTTTATTTTTTATTTTTATTTTATTATTTATTAAATTTATTTGCTGCCCATCTTTATCACAAGGTGGCTCTGGGCAATTTACAGTGTTAAAAAGAAGAAAACAATGCAAAGATATGTACCCATTAAGAGTAAGACACAATAAAAATACAAAGTATATAAAGTATACTTTATAAAATATATAGCTTTAATCTATCAATCAATCAAAGTTAAAGACCTACCCAAATATCAAGGCTTATCCATTTTATTTACATCATATCCCTTTTCTAATCATATTCAAAATTTTGTTATATATATATATGGATCTTTGGTCATTCGGGTTTTTTCCTGCGTAGAATTAAAGGTGTAGGAGCAACGTTTTGACGGAATCCCATCCGTCATCATCCTTACATCAGACAGACCAACAGAAGAATAAGTGCACGCATTGAAGAGCACAAAAACTCACTCAGAAAGGGAGAACAAACTTCATCCCTGGTCCAACACTTTGAAGCCACGGGACATGAAATTGATTTTAAAAAAACCAAAACTATCGCCAAAATTGAACATTTTAACAACAGAATAATCAGAAAAGCCATTGAGATAGAAAACCGCCCCCACAGCATGAACAAACGAGATGATACCTCTCGCCTACCAGCCATTTGGAAACCCGCCTTGATTGACAGACGAGTCCCAACCACCAAGAATGATACCAGACCCAAACTCATGATAACATCACATGACATCACCACCACACAACCATTCAAAAAGCAAATCCGAACCCACAATGATAACGACGCACAACCACAAAACAGAAACCTAACTACAGCTGCAACATCAGCCACTTTAAACCCCTCCAAACCACACAATAAGCAAACTGACACCCACTATAAAAACATGGCACCACCACAAACACGAAGCCGAACAAAAGCAGCACAACTCACCAGCTCAGGTCTAAGGCTGGCAGCTGAGACTAGCCCATCCACTCAAAACACACCCCCACCCAATCAGAACACACCCACCATTCAAAACACACTCCCACCCAATCAGAACACACTTAATCCCCCACCCAATCAGAGCACACCTCCACCCACAGAACACACCCCCTCTGGCAGTTTAAAAAAGAGGAACAAACAGCCACTACCACATGCTTCTCCCAGAAGAAGGAAGAAAAACCCGAATGACCAAAGGTCCACATATATATATATATATATATATATATATATATATATATATATATATATATATATATATATATATATATATATATATATATATATATATATATATATATATATATATATATATATATATATATATATATATGTAGGTCTAGAGTCTCGGGTTTCTTCCCGCGTTCCTTTCATCTTCAGAAAGTTGTGGCGACGTTTCGACGAAATCCCATCCGTCATCATCAGGCCGGAGTATTCCTCCTGCTGCTTTCAGGAGCAATGCGTGGTCTGTCTGTTCCTTTCCTTCCAACTGCCGGTGGGGCTGTGTTCCGACTGGGTGGAGGCGTGGCTGCTTTCTGATTGGGTGGGGGTGTCTTCCGACTGGGTGGAGGCGTGGTTGTCTTCTGATTGAGTGGAGGCGTGGCTGTCTTCTGATTGGGTGGATGTGTGGTTGTCTTCCGATTGGTTGGAGGCATGGCTGTCTTCTGATTGGGTGGGGTGTGTTCTGAATGGGTGGGGTTTTTTGTTGTGTCGTAATATCCTGAGTGTTGTGATTTGGTGTCTTGAGGAGTGGGCTGTGTAGTGGCCTCCAGAGCTTTGGCTTGGCTCCGAGTTCGAGGACCCGCCATGCATCTCTGGTATGGGTCAGTCAGGTTCGTGTGTGCGTTCTTCTGCTTGGGTGATAGCACTTTTGCTTGACTTGTTCTATCTTCTGTGTGGGAGAGTTTTTGTTCTGGGTGTGGATGAGTCTTGCTGGGGCTGGTGGCATTTGGGGTTGTTTGTTGGTTTTTTAAATCCTTGTTTGCTGAAATTCGTTTGTCTATCAATGCTGGTTTCCAAATGGCATGTAGGCGGGAGGTGTCGTCTCGCTTGTTCATACTGTCTGGGTGTTTTTCTATTTCAATGGCTTCTCTGATTATTCTGCTATTGAGATGTTCTATTTTGGCGATTGTTTTTGTACCTTCAAAATTGATGTTGTGTCCCGTAGTGTTTATGTGTTGTACTAGTGAAGATGTGCGATCTTTCTTCTGTACTGAGTTCTTATGTTCTTCTACACGTACCTCTATTCTTCTGTTAGTCTGTCCGATGTATGTTGCTGGACAGGAGGCGCATGGGATTTGGTATATGCCCTGGTTTTCCAGTTCTATTTTGTCTTTGGGATTTCTCAGGATGGTTGATATCTTTCTGTCAGTGTTAAATGCGGTTTTGATGTTATGTTTGCGTAGTACTTTACTGATTTTGTCGGTTGTTCCTTTTATGTAGGGCAAGATGGCTCGTCCGTTGTTCTGTTCTTCTTCTTGGATGTTTTTCTGTTTCGGAGTCCGCTGCTGAATTATATTGGTGATTTTGTTTTTTTGGAACTTGTTTGCTGTCAATATGTCTGTCAGGGTGTGTAGTTCTGTTTGTATATGTGTTTCATCTGCAAGGCGTCTGGTTCTTGTTATTAGTGTTTTGGCTACTGAATTTATTTGTGCTGGGTGATGATGTGATTGCGCATTGAGGTAACGGTTGGTGTGTGTTTTCTTTCGGTAGACTGTGTGTCCTAGGGTGCCGTTTTGTTTTTTGTATATAAGTACATCCAGGAAAGGTAACTGGTTGTTTGTTTCAATCTCCATGGTGAATTTTATTTTGGGATGTAGGCTGTTCAGGTGTGTCAGGAAGTTTTCTAGCTCCTTTCTTCCGTGGGGCCAGATCACGAAGGTGTCATCCACATATCTGAGCCACAGTTTTGGTTTGTTTGTAGTCTTTTCTAGAGCGTTAGTTTCAAATTCTTCCATGAAAAGGTTGGCGATAACTGGTGATAGAGGGGATCCCATTGGTGCGCCTTCTATTTGTTTGTATCTCTGGCCTCTGTGTATGAAGTATGTGTTTGATAAGCAGTGTTCTGCTAGTTCTATAATATGGTTTGGTGGTTGGTATTTGCTTCTTATTGTTGATAGAGCTTCTTGGACTGGCACCTGGGTGAATAGTGATACCACATCGAAGCTGACTAGCAAGTCTTTTTGGTCTATCTGTAGATTTTTCACTAATTCTATAAAGTGGTATGTGTTTTGGACATATGAAGCTGCCATTTCTGCTAGAGGTTGTAATTGTTTTGCTAGGTATATGGATCTTTGGTTATTCGGGTTTTTTTCCGCGTAGAACTAAAGGTGTAGGGGCGACGTTTTGACGGAATCCCATCCGTCATCATCAGGCTGGTGGCTTCTGCTTCCTTCTTCTGGGAGAAGCATGTGGCTGTTTGTTCCTCTTTTTTAAACTGCCAGAGGGGGTGTGTTCTGTGGGTGGAGGTGTGCTCTGATTGGGTGGGGGAGTAAGTGTGTTCTGATTGGGTGGGAGTGTGTTTTGAATGGTGGGTGTGTTCTGATTGGGTGGGGGTGTGTTTTGAGTGGATGGGCTGGTCTCAGCTGCCAGCCTTAGACCTGAGCTGGTGAGTTGTGCTGCTTTTGTTCGGCTTCGTGTTTGTGGTGGTGCCATGTTGTCAGTTTGCTTATTGTGTGGTTTGGAGGGGTTTAAAGTGGCTGATGTTGCAGCTGTAGTTAGGTTTCTGTTTTGTGGTTGTGCCTCGTTATCATTGTGGGTTCGGATTTGCTTTTTGAATGGTTGTGTGGTGGTGATGTCATGTGGTGTTATCATGACTTTGGGTCTATCATTCTTGGTGGTTGGGACTCGTCTGTCAATCAAGGCGGGTTTCCAAATGGTTGGTAGGCGAGAGGTATCATCTCGTTTGTTTATGCTGTGGGGGCGTTTTTCTATCTCAATGGCTTCTCTGATTATTCTGTTGTTAAAATGTTCAATTTTGGCGATAGTTTTGGTTTTTTTAAAATCAATTTCATGTCCCGTGGCTTCAAAGTGTTGGACCAGGGATGAAGTTTGTTCTCCTTTTCTGAGTGAGTTTTTGTGCTCTTCAATGCGTGCACTTATTCTTCTGTTGGTCTGTCCGATGTATGTGGTGGGGCAGGTGGTGCATGGGAGAATGTCGATTGGTGGCGCCCAGGGGGAGATCCTTCTCTGTGGGCGCTCCGGAGCTGTGGAATCAGTTGCCGGTAGAGCTCCGGATGGCGCCCGATCTTCGCTCCTTTCGTCGCGATCTCAAGACGTTTTTGTTTGTACAAGCCGGCCTAGCCTGATGGGGATTGGTGGGGTTTTTATTTTTTTTGTACTCTTAATTTTATTTTTGGGGTTTTTATTATTGTATTAATTGTTTTAACTTGGGCAATTATTTAATCTCTTTTTAATGTTTGTACTTTGTATTTGACTTTTGCCCTGTGAACCGCCCTGAGTCCTCAGGGAGAAGGGCGGTATATAAATATTATTAAATTAAATTAAATTAAATTAAATTAAATTTCGTATACTCCTTGGTTTTCTAAGCCAATTATGTCCTTGGGGTTTCTTAGGATGGTGGATATTTTTCTGTCTGTGTAGAATGCTGTTTTGATGTTGTGTTTTTTGAGGACCTTGCTGATTCTGTCTGTGGTCCCTTTTAAGTATGGGAGGAGGGCTTTGCCATTTTCTTGTTCTCTGTCTTGGGTTTTTGTGGGTGTCTCTCTTCGGATTAAGTTGGTAATCGCGTTTCTTTGGAATCCATTGGCTGTTAGTACATTAGTGAGAGTGTGTAGTTCGGTTTTTTGGTGTTGTTCGTCAGCTAGGTGTTTTGTTCTGGAGATGAGTGTCTTGGCTACGGAGTTGATCTGTGCTGGGTGGTGGTGTGAGAGTGCGTTCAGATAGCGGTTTGTGTGTGTTTTTTTATGGTAGATAGTGTGTACTAGGGAGCCGTTGGATTTCTTGTAGACTAAGACATCAAGGAAGGGAAGTTGATTGTTAGCTTCTGTTTCCATGGTGAATTGTATTTTGGGGTGTAGGCTATTGAGGTGTGTGAGGAAGTCATCCAGTTTTTCTTTGCCGTGTGGCCAGATTACGAAGGTGTCATCTACGTATCTGAGCCAGAGTTTGGGTTTGTGGTTGGATTTTTCTAGAGCGAGGGTTTCAAAGTGTTCCATGTAGAGGTTTGCGATGACAGGTGAAAGGGGTGATCCCATGGGTGCTCCTTCCATTTGTTTGTATCTTTGTCCATTGTAGATGAAGTATGTGTTAGATAGGCAGTGGTTGGTCAGATCTAGGATGTGTTTTGGGGGGTTGTATTTATTTAGGATAGCTGTCAAGGCTTCTTTGATTGGCACTTGGGTGAAGAGGGATACGACATCAAAGCTCACAAGTAGGTCACAGGGCTGTAAGTTTAGTTTACTTATGATCTCTATGAATTGGAATGAATCTTGTACGTGTGAGGTGATGGAATTTGCCTAAGGCTGTAGTTGTTTGGCAAGAAATTTGGCTACATTTTGTAGAGGTGAGCCTATGGAGCTGACTATGGGTCTGAGTGGGGTTCCTTCTTTGTGTATCTTGGGCAGACCATAGAGCTTAGGACATCTGGATGATTTTTCTCTGGGAATGATTGTTTTCTGGATCTCTTCACTGATGGGGGTGGCTTTTATTTTTGATTTTGTGGTTTTTTCCAGGTAGGTGGTGGGATCTGTCTTGAGGAGTTTGTATGTGGAGTCTCGGAGTAGGTTGGATAATTTGGTATGGTAGTCAGATGAGTTCATTACCACCATGGCGTTGCCTTTGTCTGCTGGCAGAATGATTATGCTGGTGTCATTTTTTAGGTTAAGTAGTGCTGTCTGTTCCTCTTTGGGTAAGTTGCTTTTGGGTGGTTTGCTGGTGCAGAGGATGTTGGTCACTTCGAGTCTGATTTTGTTGGCGTCATCAGGGTTAATTTTGGTCAGGCTGGATTCGACTCTGCATATAATGGTTTCCGTGGGAATGTGTTTGGGAGCGACTGCAAAATTAAATCCTTTAGACAGGACGTTGGTTTCGGCTTTGGTGAGAATCCTATCTGAGATGTTGTGCACAGTTTGTTTCATGTGTTGCTGTGAGAGAGGAGGGGTTTGTTTCTGGCGTTCCTTTAGTCTTCGGAGTTTATTGGTGTGTGTGTCTGTTTTGTAGGCAGTCTCTATTTCAGCTCTCCAGACAGCGATTTGTTTGAATTTGTCCCAAAGTGTGGGGTGGATCTTGTTGCTGAGTTTGAGGTGAAGTGTGAGGAGGTCTCTGTTGATTCGGTCCAGGAGGAATCTTTTTGTGTGGAGTTCATTTCTGATTAGGGCCAGTTCAGTTCTTATCAGGATGCGTTTGATGGCTTCAGAGTTGGAGTGGAATTTCAATTGGAAGGATGTGGGGATTAAATTTTGATCTCGGCAGTTGCGTAGGAATGTGAGGTCACACAGAATGGAAGCTCTTCGTACTTCGAGTTTTTCATAGGTCCTAAGTGGCTGGTGGATTTCCTCCCCGTAGAGGTAAGATATTTGTTTTCTGAGGTTTTCGCGGGTGTTCGTATGTGGATCTTTGGTTATTTGGGTTTTTCCCCACGTAGAACTAAAGGTGTAGGGGCGACATTTCGACGGAATCCCATCCGTCATCATCAGGCTGGTGGCTTCTGCTTCCTTCTTCTGGGAGAAGCATGTGGCTGTTTGTTCCTCTTTTTTAAACTAACAGAGGGGGTGTGTTCTGTGGGTGGAGGTGTGCTCTGATTGGGTGGGGGAGTAAGTGTGTTCTGATTGGGTGGGAGTGTGTTTTGAATGGTGGGTGTGTTCTGATTGGGTGGGGGTGTGTTTTGAGTGGATGGGCTGGTCTCAGCTGCCAGCCTTAGACCTAATACTTAACATATATATATATATATATATGTTAAGTATTTGTCAAGGCTTTTTGAAAGCACCTTGCTAATTAACTCTTTCATTCCTGTTTTGGCCTATCTTCAAGGCTTATCCACAGGATATAGTCAACTATGACAGCTCATTATTTGTGCAAATTATTCAAGTTGCTAATAAAGAATTTTGGGAGGCTGAGATGGCCATTTCGAACTCTTTATGTTCTCATCAGTCAGTCATACCCTTTATCTGAGATTCGAACCTGGGCTAATTGTATCTTAGGCAGTTGTTTTTAACTTGCTGAGCCACAGGTTCTTTCTCTCTTTTTATTAGCTCGAAGGCAAGGCAAATATATGTTAAGTATTTGTCAAGGCTTTTTGAAAGCACCTTGCTAATTAACTCTTTCATTCCTGTTTTGGCCTAACTTCAAGGCTTATCCAGAGGATATAGTCAACTATGACAGCTTCGAATCTCAGATAAAGGGTATGACTGACTGATGAGAACATAAAGAGTTCGAAATGGCCATCTCAGCCTCCCAAAATTCTTTATTAGCAACTTGAATAATTTGCACAAATAATGAGCTGTCATAGTTGACTATATCCTGTGGATAAGCCTTGAAGATAGACCAAAACAGGAATGAAAGAGTTAATTAGCAAGGTGCTTTCAAAAAGCCTTGACAAATACTTAACATATATTTGCCTTGCCTTCGAGCTAATAAAAAGAGAGAAAGAACCTGTGGCTCAGCAAGTTAAAAACAACTGCCTAAGATACAATTAGCCCAGGTTCGAATCTCAGATAAAGGGTATGACTGACTGATGAGAACATAAAGAGTTCGAAATATATATATATATATATATATATATGCATCCCCTTCATGGATTACTGCCTTGTCGTGGCGAAGGGGCTTGCGTAATTCAATGAAGCTATGAGCTATGCCGTGCAGGGCCACCCAAGACGGACAGGTCATAGCTGAGAGTTCTGACAAAACGTGATCCACTGGAGAAGGAAATGGCAACCCACTCCAGTATCTTTGCCATGAAAACCCTATGGACAGTACCAAAAGGCAAAACGATATGACGCTGGAAGATGAGCCCCTCAGGTCGGAAGGCGTCCAATATGCTACTGGGGAAGAGCAGAGGGCTAGTACTAGTAGCGCCAGAAAGAATGAAGCGACTGGGCCAAAGCCGAAAGGACGCTCAGCTGTGGATATGTCTGGTGGTGAAAGGAAAGTCCGATGCTGTAAAGATTTTTTCTCCATAGGAACCTGGAATGTAAGATCCATGAATCAAGGAAAGCTGGACGTGGTCAAACAAGAGATGACAAGACTGAACATCGACATCTTAGGTATCAGCGAACTAAAATGGACAGGAATGGGTGAATTTAATTCAGATGACCATCAGGTATACTACTGCGGGCAAGAATCCCTCAGAAGAAATGGAGTAGCCTTCATAGTCAATAAAAGAGTAGGAAAATCAATACTGGGATACAATCCTCAAAATGACAGAATGATCTCAGTTCGAATCCAAGGCAAACCATTCAATATCACAGTAGTCCAAGTCTATGCCCCAACCACCAGTGCTGAAGAGGATGAAATTGACCGGTTCTATGAAGCCCTACAGCACCTTATAGAAGTAACACCAAAAAATGATGTCCTTATCATCATGGGGGATTGGAATGCTAAAGTAGGAAGCCAAAAGATAACTGGAATAACAGGCAAGTTTGGCCTTGGAGTACAAAATGAAGCAGGGCACAGGCTGATAGAATTTTGTCAAGAGAATACGATGGTCATAGCAAACACTCTTTTCCAACAACCCAAGAGACGGCTCTACACATGGACATCACCAGACGGTCAACACAGAAATCAGATTGACTATATGCTCTGCAGCCAAAGATGGAGAAGCTCTATACAGTCGGTAAAAACAAGACCAGGAGCTGACTGTGGCTCAGACCATGAGCTTCTCCTTGCAAAGTTTAGGCTTAAACTGAAGAAAGTAGGGAAAAGCACTAGGCCAGTCAGGTATGAATTAAATCATATCCCTGTTGAATATACAGTAGAGGTGACAAATAGATTTAAGGAATTAGATCTGATAGACAGAGTGCCTGAAGAACTATGGACAGAGGTTCGCGACATTGTACAACAGGTAGCAACCAAAACTATCCCAAAGAAAAAGAAATGCAAGAAAGCAAAATGGCTGTCTGAGGAAGCTTTGCAAATAGCTGAGGAAAGGAGGGAAGCGAAAGGCAAGGGAGAAAAACATAGATATGCCCAATTGAATGCAGAATTCCAGAGAATAGCTAGAAGAGATAAGAATGCCTTCTTAAATGAACAGTGCAAAGAAATAGAAGAAAACAATAGAATAGGGAGGACCAGAGATCTTTTCAAGAAAATTGGAGAGATGAAGGGAACGTTTAATGCAAAAATGGGCATGATAAAGGACCAAAATGGCAGGGACCTAACAGAGGCAGAAGAGATTAAGAAGAGGTGGCAAAATTACACAGAAGAACTATACAAGAATGAGCTTAACGTCCCAGATAATCACAATGATGTGGTCACTGACCTCGAGCCAGACATCCTAGAATGTGAGGTGAAGTGGGCCTTAGAAAAGCTGAGCAACAACAAAGCTAGTGGAGGTGACAGTATTCCAGCTGAGCTATTCAAAATCTTAAAAGACAGTGCAGTAAAAGTGCTACACTCAATTTGCCAGCAAATTTGGAAAACTCAACAGTGGCCACAGGATTGGAAAAGATCAGTTTACATTCCAATTCCAAAGAAAGGCAGTGCCAAAGAATGTTCAAACTACCGCACCATTGCACTCATTTCTCATGCTAGTAAAGTCATGCTTAAAATCCTACAAGCTAGACTTCAGCAGTATGTGGATCGAGAACTACCAGAAGTACAGGCAGGATTTCGAAGAGGCAGAGGAACTAGAGATCAAATTGCCAACATACGCTGGATCATGGAGAAAGCTAGGGAGTTCCAGAAAAACATCTACTTCTGCTTCATTGACTATGCTAAAGCCTTTGATTGTGTGGATCATAACAAACTGTGGCAAGTTCTTAAAGAGATGGGAGTACCAGACCATCTTATTTGTCTCTTGAGAAACCTATATGCGGGTCAAGAAGCAACAGTGAGAACTGGACACGGAACCACTGATTGGTTCAAAATTGGGAAAGGAGTCCGGCAAGGCTGTATACTGTCGCCCTGCCTATTTAACTTATATGCAGAGCACATCATGAGAAAGGCAGGGCTAGATGAATCAAAAGTTGGAATTAAGATTGCCGGAAGAAATATCAACAACCTAAGATACGCAGATGATACCACTCTAATGGCAGAAAGTGAAGAAGAACTAAAGAGCCTCTTGTTGCGGGTGAAGAAGGAGAGTGCAAAAGTTGGGTTGAAACTTAACATTAAGAAAACCAAGATCATGGCAACTGGCCCTCTGAATTCCTGGCAAATAGATGGGGAAGAAATGGAGGTAGTGACAGATTTTGTTTTCCTGGGCTCCAAGATCACTGCAGATGGGGACTGTAGCCAAGAAATTAAAAGACGCTTGCTCCTGGGGAGGAAAGCCATGGCAAATCTAGACAGCACACTAAAAAGCAGAGACATCACCCTGTCAACAAAAGTGCGTATAGTCAAGGCTATGGTCTTCCCAGTTGCAATGTATGGCAGTGAAAGTTGGACCATAAGAAAGGCTGAGCGCCAAAGAATTGAGGCCTTTGAACTATGGTGCTGGAGAAGACTCCTGCGAGTCCCTTGGACTGCAAGGCGATCAAACCGGTCAGTCCTAGAGGAGATCAATCCTGACTGCTCTTTAGAAGGCCAGATCCTGAAGCTAAAACTCAAGTACTTTGGCCACCTAATGAGAAGGAAGGACTCACTGGAGAAGAGCCTAATGCTGGGAAAGATCGAGGGCAATAGAAGAAGGGGACGACAGAGAATGAGGTGGCTGGATGGAGTCACTGAAGCAGTGGGCGTGAGCTTGAATGGACTCCAGAAGATGGTGGAGGACAGGAAGGCCTGGAGGAATGTTGTCCATAGGGTCGCGATGGGTCGGACACGACTTCGCAGCTAACAACAACAACAACAAATATAGGGTTGTGCATATAGATGCTAGTTTTGCCACAGCTAAAAATATCGGTCACTAATTTTGTACACCTTTATTCCTACCAGAAGCTAAAGTGAAATTTATCAGAAAACTCTGGATACCTAACCATTTCACTTCTTAGGGCAAAAAAAAAGAGAATTAAAAGATAATCCATATTTGAGCACAGAGAAAAAAAAAGATTAAGCATTTCGGTGTCACGTGAGTTATGCAGGTGGGCTGATACAGCCTCTTACTTCAGAGACATTTCTTAAGGGCCAGGTGTTGAGAAAATATTCCCTCTGGGGATAAATCACAGAAGCTAATTACAAGTTTAGTCTCCAAACAACGACCGTGCTTAATAAACATGCACACACCAAATAGACCGTTTTGGATCCTCTGAGGAATCCTGCCTTATGAAGAAGGATTGAAAACAGATCTGAAGCACTTCTGAGTGAGGGAATACCTGGAATAATGACAATGATTGGCAAGGAACACCACAAATCCAGGTTTTGTGGGTGGGGGTGGTTTGAGAACATGCTTTGCTGCAATGAGGTCTCCTGGGCTAGGAATAGAAAATCAAGGAAGAGCAGCAGAAAGGTGTGGTGCAGGAAGGGGAAGAGCACAAGTTTACAGAAAATGAGGATATATTGGCGGTTCCCCAATAATTCAGCAATAGAGGACAATGAAATTACCATACATGATTTTCCTCTCCTTTTCTATAAATTATGGGAGTGGGAGGGTGGTGGATCACGTGGTTAGGATGCTGAGTTAGAAGACCATTGAGAGATTGACAGCTTGGAAGTTAGAAACCCGAGAGCGAGCTGTATGATGGAATGAGCTCCTGTCCATTTGCCCCAGCTCCTGCCAACCTAGTAGTTTGAAAGCATGCAAATGCAAATAGATAAATAGGTACCACTTCAGTGAGAAAATACCAGGCAGGTTGTTCCACTGATTGATTGTTCTATCAGGAAATTCCTCCTTAGTTCTAGGTTGCTTCCCTCCTTGATTTGTAGTTGTTAGTTGCGAAGTCGTGTCCGACCCATCACAACCCTATGGATAAAGTTCCTACAGGCCTTCCTGTCCTCTACCATCTTCTGGAGTCCATTTAAGCTCACACCTACTGCTTCAGTGACTCCATCCAGCCACCTCATTCTCTGTTGTCCCCTTCTTCTCTTGCCCTCAATCTTTCCCAGCATTAGGCTCTTCTCCAGTGAGTCCTTCCTTCTCATTAGGTGACCAAAGTATTTGAGCTTCAACTTCAGGATCTGGCCTTCTAAAGAGCAGTCAGGGTTGATCTCCTCTAGGACTGACTGGTTTGATCGCCTTTTTTTTAATCCCATTTATATCCCGCCCTTCTCCGAAGACTCAGGGCGGCTTACAATCTAAAGCACAAATCAATGTGCTTAGCAATAGCCTTCATTCTATGTATATGCCTGCTTATTAGGGCTTCCCCCCCAAGCGGCATTATTACAAAGTTAGCTTATTGCCCCCAACAATCGCCTTGCAGTCCAAGGGACTTGCAGGAGTCTTCTCCAGCACCATACTTCAAAGGCCTCAATTCTTTGGCACTCAGCCTTTCTTATGGTCCAACTTTCACTGCCATACATTGCAACTGGGAAGATCATAGCCTTGACTATATGCACTTTTGTTGACAGGGTGATGTCTCTGCTTTTTAGTGTGCTGTCTAGATTTGCCATGGCTTTCCTCCCCAGGAGCAAGCATCTTTTAATTTCTTGGCTGCAGTCCCCATCTGTGGTGATCTTGGAGCCCAGGAAAATAAAATCTATCAGGAAATTCCTCCTTAGTTCTAGGTTGCTTCCCTCCTTGATTTGTAGTTGTTAGTTGCGAAGTCGTGTCCGACCCATCACAACCCTATGGATAAAGTTCCTACAGGCCTTCCTGTCCTCTACCATCTTCTGGAGTCCATTTAAGCTCACACCTACTGCTTCAGTGACTCCATCCAGCCACCTCATTCTCTGTTGTCCCCTTCTTCTCTTGCCCTCAATCTTTCCCAGCATTAGGCTCTTCTCCAGTGAGTCCTTCCTTCTCATTAGGTGACCAAAGTATTTGAGCTTCAACTTCAGGATCTGGCCTTCTAAAGAGCAGTCAGGGTTGATCTCCTCTAGGACTGACTGGTTTGATCGCCTTTTTTTTAATCCCATTTATATCCCGCCCTTCTCCGAAGACTCAGGGCGGCTTACAATCTAAAGCACAAATCAATGTGCTTAGCAATAGCCTTCATTCTATGTATATGCCTGCTTATTAGGGCTTCCCCCCCAAGCGGCATTATTACAAAGTTAGCTTATTGCCCCCAACAATCGCCTTGCAGTCCAAGGGACTTGCAGGAGTCTTCTCCAGCACCATACTTCAAAGGCCTCAATTCTTTGGCACTCAGCCTTTCTTATGGTCCAACTTTCACTGCCATACATTGCAACTGGGAAGATCATAGCCTTGACTATATGCACTTTTGTTGACAGGGTGATGTCTCTGCTTTTTAGTGTGCTGTCTAGATTTGCCATGGCTTTCCTCCCCAGGAGCAAGCATCTTTTAATTTCTTGGCTGCAGTCCCCATCTGTGGTGATCTTGGAGCCCAGGAAAATAAAATCTGTCACTACCTCCATTTCTTCCCCATCTATTTGCCAGGAACTAAGAGGGCCGGATGCCATGATCTTGGTTTTCTTAATGTTAAGTTTTAAGCCAACTTTTTCACTCTCCTTCTTCACCTGCAACAAGAGGCTCTTTAGTTCCTCTTCACTTTCTGCCATTAGAGTGGTATGATCTGCATATCTTAGGTTGTTGATATTTCTCCCGGCAATCTTAATTCCAACTTTTGATTCATCTAGCCATGCCTTTGATTACTTTCCATCCGTTGCTTCTTGTCCTGCCTTCAGGTGCTTTGGAGAATAGCTTAACTCCATCTTCTTTGTGGCAACCCCTGAGATATTGGAACACTGCTATCATGTCACCCCTCATCCTTCTCTTCATTAAACTACAGATACCCAATTCCAGCAACCGTTCCAGCAACCGTTATATGTTTTATGCTCCAGTTGCCTGAAACATTTTTAAAGAAGAAGATGGGTGGCTATGAAAAGTGGCCTGATTTACCTTGTGGTCTGCTGAACCACCTACTTAACATTTATGATACCACTTTGGGAGCTGCAGAGCTGGGAAAAATCAGGTCATACAGCTGAAAATGCCACATTCCCAGCAGCTTGGATATACAGTACTTTCAAGAATGCTAGGGGGAAAAAAGGAAGTCACAAGGGTTTTTAAAATGTTGCTTCCCTGTGGATTAATTGGGATTTTTTTAAAGGAGGCTAAGCCTTGGAAGTGATTTGCTTGCATCCCACATACCATGGCACACAGAATATAAAGCAACATTTTTTCACACTAGAAGAAAAGTTTTGTTTATATGGGGCAGAGATTATTGAACTTTATTTGAATCTGCTCAGGTGATGGGTTTTGGCCCAAGGAAGCCAGTTGCTTCAGCTTGATCTGTATTTCCCTTTGGTTCCATATTATAGGTATTCTTAGGGCATAGAAGACGTATATTCCATAAACAGTTGATCCTTGACTTACAACCATTTGTTTAGTCACGGTTCAAAATCACGATGACACTGGAAAAAGTAACATGTGAACAGTTTTCATATTACAACTGTTGCAACATCCCCATGGTCACATGATCAAAATTCAGATGCTGGGCAACTGGCTCATATTTATGACGGTTGTTTCAGGGGTCATGTGATCACCTTTTGTGACCTTCTTGACAAAGTCAATGGGGAAGCCAGATTCATTTAACAACTGTGGCAAAGAAAGGTCATAAAATGGAGGAAAATTCACTTAACAACTGTTTTGCTCAGTCACATAAATTTTGGGCTCAGTTGTGGTGATATGTCCAGGACCACCTGTATAGAAAGCATTGTGAGTTGCTCAGCTTTGCAGCACAGCAACTTTAATCAGCCCATCTGCAGTGAGGAAAAAGCCCCACGCTTTCATTGAATCTACCACATGAGCAAACAGTTTATCATACCTTGTTCCGAGCACTGGTAATCCAATTTCTGATGTTTTTCATTATGCGCAAATGTATCTTTCTGTGTTTATATATTTGAGATGATAGAGCATAGAGACGAGCGGGAAGAGAATTGATAAAGATGTTTAAACAATGATTGTTTTGTTTGTGTGTGATTCTGTCAGTTTTTATAGCAACATTATAGAAACAGGACAGGGAAACTAAAATCTGATTAAGCCTAAACCATGGCCATTATGTGATTATTATAAGCCTCGGCACAGTAGGAGTTATGTTGTTATGATAGAAGGGATTTCCAGGATAATTAAATCAAATTGGAAGCATTGGAGAAATCAGGACCAAACATTACAATGGCTTTCCTGTAAATACCAATAGCTCCAGTTTCCAGTTAATGCATATATGATCAGTGTCACTTATCCATTATTTAGAGGGCCCTTTAAGCAAAGCTCACCATTTCCCCCTTCCCCATCAAAATTGGAAGCTCTGTGTTCCTTGGCAAGTGTAAACTACAACTCAGAAATGAACATGATTTGGACAGTATGCCAAGAACAGACTTGTAATATTGCATTCAATTTTAGTTACCACAATATAAAAAAAATGTTTAAAAATATATGGAAAGAGTGCAGAAAAGAGCAACAAGGATTAGGGGTTGGACTAAGGTCCAAGTTCCTTTCCAACTCTGTTATTCTATATTCTATTCTATGAAAGAGATAAAAAAGTTGCATTGGCTATCGGTGAATTTCTAAGTGTGGTTCACCCATTAATGAAGCATGAGGATAGGGTGGATTAGAAACCTTTAGTAAGAAAGTGAAATATTTTGATGAATGAATGAATGAACCTTTATTGTCAAAGTACAACCATGTGTACATTGAGATTGGCTGAGCCTCCCTTCGTGACCCCACCCCCCAACTTACAGTGACACAAACCCTCCATCTTATTACACCATGCGAACTAATTGCACAACACACCGGCCTCGCAAGTCAGTTATGCATAAAGTTTATAAAAATTATTTCCTGTTCAAAAGCCTAACAGCCCATGGATAAAAGCTGTTTTTCAGCCTGTTGGTGCAGCTGGCTATACTCCTATATCTCCTACCCGATGGTAGGAGAGTAAAGAGATACCATCCAGGGTGTGAGTCATCCCTGAGAATTTTCCTCACTCTTCCAAGGCAACGAGCCCTGGCGATGTCATCCAGTGGTGTCAGGGGACAGCCCACAATGTCTTGTGCTGTGCTCACCACCCTCTGTAATGCCTTCCTATCCACAGCTGTCAGACCAGCATATCAAACCACAATACCATACGACACTGTCTATAGTAGACCAGTAAAAGAGGGTCATAAGCCGTTGTTCTACCCTGTTCTTCCGCAAGACCCTGAGAAAGTGAAGCCTCTGTTGGGCCTTTCTAGCCACCTGGGTTGTATTAACTTTCCAGGTCAGATCTTCGCAGAGGTAGACTCCCAGAAATTTAAAGGAGGAAACTCTCTCCACACAGTCCTCCCTGATGTAAAGTGGGGCAGGTTCCTCCTTTTTCATCCAGAAGTCTATCACCATCTCTTTCGTCTTGCCGATGTTCAGGTGCAAGTTGTTGTTACAACAACATATGGATAGTTTTTGTACCTCCGCCCTGTATGCTATCTCATCCCCACCATATTTTGATGTTTTTGGCTGGTATGGGTCACGTTATGTACAACAATGCAATTTTTTTTAAAGAAAAAATAATCTTCTGTATAAGAGACATGCGTCCCAACTCTTCCTGGTTGTATTTAAACCACTGTATGTCAAGAATAGCAAAGAATATGAAACAATGATAAGAGTAATAAGGTTTAAACATCAGGGAAACATTTATTGTTATGGTTTCTGTTCTATCAGGACAATCCTTATTAAGTTGTAGTATTCACTGGAATACCTTCCAGTCACCATCTAGTGTAGTGTATCTTCAGCCATTTATAGTACTCTGTAAACTGGCAATTCTGGGAATTATTTAAACCAGAGCTTTCAACATGGCAACTTTAAGATGTGTGGACTTCAACTCCCAGAATTCCCTGTTCAGCATGCTGAGAGAATGGCAGCCAAACACAAGCAAAACCAGCATGCTGGCTGGAGAATATGTCTGGATAACATTCACTTCAAGCCAGGGACTCTTAACATCCTTTATGTGTATGTGTGTTTGTACGGACAAGAGCATCAACAGATAGTAGTAGATAGCAGGCAGAACATCACGGTGTGGGTTCTATCCCTGCACACACAAAAGGCGTCACAATGTTCTATCTGCTGTTTTGCACATGGTTGCACCTACCTCCTACAGATATCCATAGGTGGTTTAGATAGAGAAAGTATATGTGAAAAGGAAAGAAAAGAAGGATTGATATGGGGCAAGATTCAAGAGGACCCTCAATCTCTTGGGTTCCAAGAGGGCAAGTCCATACGTTTAGGGTTGCTTAATTCTGTACTGAACTCTACCATTGCCAGTCCAAAGCCTGGATAAGAAAGGAGGAGGGGAGGCATCAGACTCTGTGACAAATTGGCTGAGATTTCACTATCACATCATTACACATCAAACCCAACACAATGCTTGAGATGCAGACATTCAAGATGCTGTAGACCGGATGAAGTGATGGGCAACGTGTTAAACTCCAGACCCCGTGATATAGTGGGAATAACATGCAGAACAAGAAGAATTGTTCACGTTAGGTAAAGGTAAAGGTTCCCCCGCACATGCGTGCTAGTTGTTTCTGACTCTAGGGGCCGGT